>NC_091284.1:765642135-765942135 GCF_032444005.1 Ranitomeya imitator | reverse complement strand
TGGAACTAGCGGGGGTGCCGGTGGACATGGCAGACTGAGAGACGGTGGGAGATGGTATTGTTGCCGCCGGTGCCCTAGATGCAGTGTTTCCTACTACGAAACTGGTGATTCCCTGACCCTGACTGCTTTGGCCTGGCAAAGAAACCTGCACAGATACTGCAGGTGGTGCGGAAAATGGTGGCCCTACACTGCCGGAAGGGATGTTGCGTTGATGACTAGCTTCATTGGCCGAGGGTGCTACAACCTTAAGGGACGTTTGGTAGTTAGTCCAAGCTTGCAAATGCATGGTGGTTAAATGTCTATGCATGCAACTTGTATTGAGACTTTTCAGATTCTGTCCTCTGCTTAAGGTAGTTGAACATTTTTGACAGATGACTTTGCGCTGATCAATTGGATGTTGTTTAAAAAAATACCAGACTGCACTCTTTCTAGCATTGGATACCTTTTCAGGCATTGCAGACTGAGCTTTAACCGGATGGCCACGCTGTCCTCCAACAGGTTTTGGCTTTGCCACGCGTTTTGGGCAAGATACGGGCCCGGCAGATGGAACCTGTTGCGATGTTGATGCCTGCTGGGGCCCCTCCTCCTCCGCTTCAGAACTGCTGCCGCCTGCACCCTGTTCCCCCAATGGCTGCCAATCGGGGTCAAGAACTGGGTCATCTATTACCTCTTCTTGTAGCTCGTGTGCAACTTCGTCTGTGTCACCGTGTCGGTTGGTGGTATAGCATTCGTGATGGGGCAACATAGTCTCATCAGGGTCTGATTCTTGATCATTACCCTGCGAGGGCAATGTTGTGGTCTGAGTCAAAGGACCAGCATAGTAGTCTGGCTGTGGCTGTGCATCAGTGCACTCCATGTCAGATTCAACTTGTAATGGGCATGGACTGTTAACTGCTTCACTTTCTAAGCCAGGGACGGTATGTGTAAAGAGCTCCATGGAGTAACCCGTTGTGTCGCCTGCTGCATTCTTCTCTGTTGTTGTTTTTGCTGAAGAGGACAAGGAAGCGACTTGTCCCTGACCGTGAACATCCACTAACGACGCGCTGCTTTTACATTTACCAGTTTCACGAGAGGAGGCAAAAGAGCTAGAGGCTGAGTCAGCAAGATAAGCCAAAACTTGCTCTTGCTGCTCCGGCTTTAAAAGCGGTTTTCCTACTCCCAGAAAAGGGAGCGTTCGAGGCCTTGTGTAGCCAGACGACGAACCTGGCTCCACAGCTCCAGACTTAGGTGCAATATTTTTTTTCCCACGACCAGCTGATGCTCCACCACTACCACTACCCTCATTACCAGCTGACAATGAACGCCCCCGGCCACGACCTCTTCCACCAGACTTCCTCATTGTTTTAAAAACGTAAACAAACTAACGGTATTTGTTGCTGTCACACAACTTACACGGTGAGCTATAACTTCAGTATGATTTAGCTACCCCTTTACAGGTGGTTGAGACCACAACGAAAATCAGGCACAATGTTACACACTCTGTTTTTGGTGGCACCAAATGAGAGAGATGCCACACACGCAGGACTGTCACTGACGCACAAATGTAAATATTAATCTCCCACTGTTTTTTTTTAATTTTTTTTTTTTTTTTCAGGGAGACTTTAGAAACAAAATAAAATAAAATGATTTTTTCAGGAAGAATTTAGAAACCAAATAAAATAAAATGATTTCTCCAGGGAGAATTTAGAAAACAAATAAAACAAAAAATAGGCTTTCTATGGCCCACTGAGTGAGAGATGACGCACACAGGAGTCAGGAGTGGCACACAAGCCCAGAGGCCAATATTTTTCTCCCAATGATTGATGTAGTGATTTTTTCAGGTAGATTTTGGAACCCAAATCAAGCAAAAAAAATAATAGGCTTTCTATGGCCCACAATTGGAGAGAGAGAGAGAGATGGCACACCCAGGAGTCAAGACTGGCACACAAGCAGAAAGGGCAATATTAATCTCCCACTGATTTTTATTTTTTTTTTTCAGGGAGACTTTAGAAAAAAAAATAATAGAATAAAATGATTTTTTCAGGAAGAATTTAGAAACCAAATAAAACAAAATGATTTTTTCAGGGAGAATTTAGAAAACAAATAAAACAAAAAATAGGCTTTCTATGGCCCACTGAGTGAGAGATGACGCACACAGGAGTCAGGAGTGGCACACAAGCCCAGAGGCCAATATTTTTCTCCCAATGAGTGATGTAGTGATTTTTTCAGGTAGATTTTGGAACCCAAATCAAGCAAAAAAAATAATAGGCTTTCTATGGCCCACAATTGGAGAGAGAGAGAGAGAGAGATGGCACACCCAGGAGTCAAAACTGGCACACAAGCAGAAAGGGCAATATTAATCTCCCACTGATTTTTTTTTTTTTATTTTCAGGGAGACTTTAGAAAAAAAAAATAATGGAATAAAATGATGTTTTCAGGAAGAATTTAGAAACCAAATAAAATAAAATGATTTTTTCAGGGAGAATTTAGAAAACAAATAAAACAAAAAATAGGCTTTCTATGGCCCACTGAGTGAGAGATGACGCACACAGGAGTCAGGAGTGGCACACAAGCCCAGAGGCCAATATTTTTCTCCCAATGATTGATGTAGTGATTTTTTCAGGTAGATTTTGGAACCCAAATCAAGCAAAAAAAAAAAAAGGCTTTCTATGGCCCACAATTGGAGAGAGAGAGAGAGAGAGATGGCACACCCAGGAGTCAAGACTGGCACACAAGCAGAAAGGGCAATATTAATCTCCCACTGATTTTTTTTTTTTTTTTTCAGGGAGACTTTAGAAAAAAAAATAATAGAATAAAATGATTTTTTCAGGAAGAATTTAGAAACCAAAAAAAACAAAATGATTTTTTCAGGGAGAATTTAGAAAACAAATAAAACAAAAAATAGGCTTTCTATGGCCCACTGAGTGAGAGATGACGCACACAGGAGTCAGGAGTGGCACACAAGCCCAGAGGCCAATATTTTTCTCCCAATGATTGATGTAGTGATTTTTTCAGGTAGATTTTGGAACCCAAATCAAGCAAAAAAAATAATAGGCTTTCTATGGCCCACAATTGGAGAGAGAGAGAGAGATGGCACACCCAGGAGTCAAGACTGGCACACAAGCAGAAAGGGCAATATTAATCTCCCACTGATTTTTATTTTTTTTTTTCAGGGAGACTTTAGAAAAAAAAATAATAGAATAAAATGATTTTTTCAGGAAGAATTTAGAAACCAAATAAAACAAAATGATTTTTTCAGGGAGAATTTAGAAAACAAATAAAACAAAAAATAGGCTTTCTATGGCCCACTGAGTGAGAGATGACGCACACAGGAGTCAGGAGTGGCACACAAGCCCAGAGGCCAATATTTTTCTCCCAATGAGTGATGTAGTGATTTTTTCAGGTAGATTTTGGAACCCAAATCAAGCAAAAAAAATAATAGGCTTTCTATGGCCCACAATTGGAGAGAGAGAGAGAGAGAGATGGCACACCCAGGAGTCAAGACTGGCACACAAGCAGAAAGGGCAATATTAATCTCCCACTGATTTTTTTTTTTTTTTTCAGGGAGACTTTAGAAAAAAAAAATAATGGAATAAAATGATGTTTTCAGGAAGAATTTAGAAACCAAATAAAATAAAATGATTTTTTCAGGGAGAATTTAGAAAACAAATAAAACAAAAAATAGGCTTTCTATGGCCCACTGAGTGAGAGATGACGCACACAGGAGTCAGGAGTGGCACACAAGCCCAGAGGCCAATATTTTTCTCCCAATGATTGATGTAGTGATTTTTTCAGGTAGATTTTGGAACCCAAATCAAGCAAAAAAAAAAAAAGGCTTTCTATGGCCCACAATTGGAGAGAGAGAGAGAGAGAGATGGCACACCCAGGAGTCAAGACTGGCACACAAGCAGAAAGGGCAATATTAATCTCCCACTGATTTTTTTTTTTTTTTTCAGGGAGACTTTAGAAAAAAAAATAATAGAATAAAATGATTTTTTCAGGAAGAATTTAGAAACCAAAAAAAACAAAATGATTTTTTCAGGGAGAATTTAGAAAACAAATAAAACAAAAAATAGGCTTTCTATGGCCCACTGAGTGAGAGATGACGCACACAGGAGTCAGGAGTGGCACACAAGCCCAGAGGCCAATATTTTTCTCCCAATGATTGATGTAGTGATTTTTTCAGGTAGATTTTGGAACCCAAATCAAGCAAAAAAAAAAAATAGGCTTTCTATGGCCCACAATTGGAGAGAGAGTGAGAGAGATGGCACACCCAGGAGTCAAGACTGGCACACAAGCAGAAAGGGCAATATTAATCTCCCACTGATTTTTTTTTTTTTTTCAGGGAGACTTTAGAAAAAAAAATAATAGAATAAAATGATTTTTTCAGGAAGAATTTAGAAACCAAAAAAAACAAAATGATTTTTTCAGGGAGAATTTAGAAAACAAATAAAACAAAAAATAGGCTTTCTATGGCCCACTGAGTGAGAGATGACGCACACAGGAGTCAGGAGTGGCACACAAGCCCAGAGGCCAATATTTTTCTCCCAATGATTGATGTAGTGATTTTTTCAGGTAGATTTTGGAACCCAAATCAAGAAAAAAAAAAAATAGGCTTTCTATGGCCCACAATTGGAGAGAGAGTGAGAGAGATGGCACACCTAGGAGTCAAGACTGGCACACAAGCAGAAAGGGCAATATTAATCTCCCACTGATTTTTTTTTTTTTTTCAGGGAGACTTTAGAAAAAAAAATAATAGAATAAAATGATTTTTTCAGGAAGAATTTAGAAACCAAATAAAATAAAATGATTTTTTCAGGGAGAATTTAGAAAACAAATAAAACAAAAAATAGGCTTTCTATGGCCCACTGAGTGAGAGATGACGCACACAGGAGTCAGGAGTGGCACACAAGCCCAGAGGCCAATATTTTTCTCTCAATGATTGATGTAGTGATTTTTTCAGGTAGATTTTGGAACCCAAATCAAGCAAAAAAAATAATAGGCTTTCTATGGCCCACAATTGGAGAGAGAGAGAGAGATGGCACACCCAGGAGTCAAGACTGGCACACAAGCAGAAAGGGCAATATTAATCTCCCACTGATTTTTTTTTTTTTCAGGGAAACTTTAGAAAAAAAAAATAATAGAATAAAATGATTTTTTCAGGAAGAATTTAGAAACCAAATAAAACAAAATGATTTTTTCAGGGAGAATTTAGAAAATAAAACAAAAAATAGGCTTTCTATGGCCCACTGAGTGAGAGATGACGCACACAGGAGTCAGGAGTGGCACACAAGCCCAGAGGCCAATATTTTTCTCCCAATGATTGATGTAGTGATTTTTTCAGGTAGATTTTGGAACCCAAATCAAGCAAAAAAAATAATAGGCTTTCTATGGCCCACAATTGGAGAGAGAGAGAGAGATGGCACACCCAGGAGTCAAGACTGGCACACAAGCAGAAAGGGCAATATTAATCTCCCACTGATTTTTTTTTTTTTTCAGGGAGACTTTAGAAAAAAAAAATAATAGAATAAAATGATTTTTTCAGGAAGAATTTAGAAACCAAATAAAATAAAATGATTTTTTCAGGGAGAATTTAGAAAACAAATAAAACAAAAAATAGGCTTTCTATGGCCCACTGAGTGAGAGATGACGCACACAGGAGTCAGGAGTGGCACACAAGCCCAGAGGCCAATATTTTTCTCCCAATGATTGATGTAGTGATTTTTTCAGGTAGATTTTGGAACCCAAATCAAGCAAAAAAAATAATAGGCTTTCTATGGCCCACAATTGGAGAGAGAGAGAGAGATGGCACACCCAGGAGTCAAGACTGGCACACAAGCAGAAAGGGCAATATTAATATCCCACTGAATTTTTTTTTTTTCAGGGAGACTTTAGAAAAAAAAAATAATAGAATAAAATGATTTTTTCAGGAAGAATTTAGAAACCAAATAAAATAAAATGATTTTTTTCAGGGAGAGTTTAGAAAACAAATAAAACAAAAAATAGGCTTTCTATGGCCCACTGAGTGAGAGATGACGCACACAGGAGTCAGGAGTGGCACACAAGCCCAGAGGCCAATATTTTTCTCCCAATGATTGATGTAGTGATTTTTTCAGGTAGATTTTGGAACCCAAATCAAGCAAAAAAAATAATAGGCTTTCTATGGCCCACAATTGGAGAGAGAGAGAGAGATGGCACACCCAGGAGTCAAGACTGGCACACAAGCAGAAAGGGCAATATTAATCTCCCACTGATTTTTTTTTTTTTTTCAGGGAGACTTTAGAAAAAAAAATAATAGAATAAAATGATTTTTTCAGGAAGAATTTAGAAACAAAAAAAAATAAAATGATTTTTTCAGGGAGAATTTAGAAAACAAATAAAACAAAAAATAGGCTTTCTATGGCCCACTGAGTGAGAGATGACGCACACAGGAGTCAGGAGTGGCACACAAGCCCAGAGGCCAATATTTTTCTCCCAATGATTGATGTAGTGATTTTTTCAGGTAGATTTTGGAACCCAAATCAAGCAAAAAAAAAAAAATAGGCTTTCTATGGCCCACAATTGGAGAGAGAGAGAGATGGCACACCCAGGAGTCAAGACTGGCACACAAGCAGAAAGGGCAATATTAATCTCCCACTGATTTTTTTTTTTTTTCAGGGAGACTTTAGAAAAAAAAAATAATAGAATAAAATGATTTTTTCAGGAAGAATTTAGAAACCAAATAAAATAAAATGATTTTTTCAGGGAGAATTTAGAAAACAAATAAAACAAAAAATAGGCTTACTATGGCCCACTGAGTGAGAGATGACGCACACAGGAGTCAGGAGTGGCACACAAGCCCAGAGGCCAATATTTTTCTCCCAATGATTGATGTAGTGATTTTTTCAGGTAGATTTTGGAACCCAAATCAAGCAAAAAAAATAATAGGCTTTCTATGGCCCACAATTGGAGAGAGAGAGAGAGATGGCACACCCAGGAGTCAAGACTGGCACACAAGCAGAAAGGGCAATATTAATCTCCCACTGATTTTTTTTTTTTTTTCAGGGAGACTTTAGAAAAAAAAAATAATAGAATAAAATGATTTTTTCAGGAAGAATTTAGAAACCAAATAAAATAAAATGATTTTTTCAGGGAGAATTGAGAAAACAAATAAAACAAAAAATAGGCTTTCTATGGCCCACTGAGTGAGAGATGACGCACACAGGAGTCAGGAGTGGCACACAAGCCCAGAGGCCAATATTTTTCTCCCAATGATTGATGTAGTGATTTTTTCAGGTAGATTTTGGAACCCAAATCAAGCAAAAAAAATAATAGGCTTGCTATGGCCCACAATTGGAGAGAGAGAGAGAGAGAGATGGCACACCCAGGAGTCAAGACTGGCACACAAGCAGAAAGGGCAATATTAATCTCCCACTGATTTTTTTTTTTTTCAGGGAGACTTTAGAAAAAAAAATAATAGAATAAAATGATTTTTTCAGGAAGAATTTAGAAACCAAATAAAACAAAATGATTTTTTCAGGGAGAATTTAGAAAACAAATAAAACAAAAAATAGGCTTTCTATGGCCCACTGAGTGAGAGATGACGCACACAGGAGTCAGGAGTGGCACACAAGCCCAGAGGCCAATATTTTTCTCCCAATGATTGATGTAGTGATTTTTTCAGGTAGATTTTTGAACCCAAATCAAGCAAAAAAAATAATAGGCTTTCTATGGCCCACAATTGGAGAGAGAGAGAGAGAGATGGCACACCCAGGAGTCAAGACTAGCACACAAGCAGAAAGGGCAATATTAATCTCCCACTGATTTTTTTTTTTTTTTTTCAGGGAGACTTTAGAAAAAAAAAATAATAGAATAAAATGATTTTTTCAGGAAGAATTTAGAAACCAAATAAAATAAAATGATTTTTTCAGGGAGAATTTAGAAAACAAATAAAACAAAAAATAGGCTTTCTATGGCCCACTGAGTGAGAGATGACGCACACAGGAGTCAGGAGTGGCACACAAGCCCAGAGGCCAATATTTTTCTCCCAATGATTGATGTAGTGATTTTTTCAGGTAGATTTTGGAACCCAAATCAAGCAAAAAAAATAATAGGCTTTCTATGGCCCACAATTGGAGAGAGAGAGAGAGAGAGAGAGATGGCACACCCAGGAGTCAAGACTGGCACACAAGCAGAAAGGGCAATATTAATCTCCCACTGATTTTTTTTTTTTTCACGGAGACTTTAGAAAAAAAAAATAATAGAATAAAATGATTTGTTCAGGAAGAATTTAAAAACCAAATAAAATAAAATGATTTTTTCAGGGAGAATTTAGAAAACAAATAAAACAAAAAATAGGCTTTCTATGGCCAATGAGTGAGAGATGACGCACACAGGAGTCAGGAGTGGCACACAAGCCCAGAGGCCAATATTTTTCTCCCAATGATTGATGTAGTGATTTTTTCAGGTAGATTTTGGAACCCAAATCAAGCAAAAAAAATAATAGGCTTTCTATGGCCCACAATTGGAGAGAGAGAGAGAGATGGCACACCCAGGAGTCAAGACTGGCACACAAGCAAAAAGGGCAATATTAATCTCCCACTGATTTTTTTTTTTTTTCAGGGAGACTTTAGAAAAAAAAAATAATAGAATAAAATGATTTTTTCAGGAAGAATTTAGAAACCAAATAAAACAAAATGATTTTTTCAGGGAGAATTTAGAAAACAAATTAAACAAAAAATAGGCTTTCTATGGCCCACTGAGTGAGAGATGACGCACACAGGAGTCAGGAGTGGCACACAAGCCCAGAGGCCAATATTTTTCTCCCAATGATTGATGTAGTGATTTTTTTCAGGTAGATTTTGGAACCCAAATCAAGCAAAAAAAATAATAGGTTTTCTATGGCCCACAATTGGAGAGAGAGAGAGAGAGAGAGATGGCACACCCAGGAGTCAAGACTGGCACACAAGCTGAAAGGGCAATATTAATCTCCCACTGATATTTTTTTTTTTTTCAGGGAGACTTTAGAAAAAAAAAATAATAGAATAAAATGATTTTTTCAGGAAGAATTTAGAAACCAAATAAAATAAAATGATTTTTTTCAGGGAGAATTTAGAAAACAAATAAAACAAAAAATAGGCTTTCTATGGCCCACTGAGTGAGAGATGACGCACACAGGAGTCAGGAGTGGCACACAAGCCCAGAGGCCAATATTTTTCTCCCAATGATTGATGTAGTGATTTTTTCAGGTAGATTTTGGAACCCAAATCAAGCAAAAAAAATAATAGGTTTTCTATGGCCCACAATTGGAGAGAGAGAGAGAGAGAGAGATGGCACACCCAGGAGTCAAGACTGGCACACAAGCTGAAAGGGCAATATTAATCTCCCACTGATATTTTTTTTTTTTTCAGGGAGACTTTAGAAAAAAAAAATAATAGAATAAAATGATTTTTTCAGGAAGAATTTAGAAACCAAATAAAATAAAATGATTTTTTCAGGGAGAATTTAGAAAACAAATAAAACAAAAAATAGGCTTTCTATGGCCCACTGAGTGAGAGATGACGCACACAGGAGTCAGGAGTGGCACACAAGCCCAGAGGCCAATATTTTTCTCCCAATGATTGATGTAGTGATTTTTTCAGGTAGATTTTGGAACCCAAATCAAGCAAAAAAAATAATAGGTTTTCTATGGCCCACAATTGGAGAGAGAGAGAGAGAGAGAGATGGCACACCCAGGAGTCAAGACTGGCACACAAGCTGAAAGGGCAATATTAATCTCCCACTGATATTTTTTTTTTTTTCAGGGAGACTTTAGAAAAAAAAAATAATAGAATAAAATGATTTTTTCAGGAAGAATTTAGAAACCAAATAAAATAAAATGATTTTTTCAGGGAGAATTTAGAAAACAAATAAAACAAAAAATAGGCTTTCTATGGCCCACTGAGTGAGAGATGACGCACACAGGAGTCAGGAGTGGCACACAAGCCCAGAGGCCAATATTTTTCTCCCAATGATTGATGTAGTGATTTTTTCAGGTAGATTTTGGAACCCAAATCAAGCAAAAAAAATAATAGGCTTTCTATGGCCCACAATTGGAGAGAGAGAGAGAGATGGCACACCCAGGAGTCAAGACTGGCACACAAGCAGAAAGGGCAATATTAATCTCCCACTGATTTTTTTTTTTTTTTTCAGGGAGACTTTAGAAAAAAAAATAATAGAATAAAATGATTTTTTCAGGAAGAATTTAGAAACCAAATAAAATAAAATGATTTTTTCAGGGAGAATTGAGAAAACAAATAAAACAAAAAATAGGCTTTCTATGGCCCACTGAGTGAGAGATGACGCACACAGGAGTCAGGAGTGGCACACAAGCCCAGAGGCCAATATTTTTCTCCCAATGATTGATGTAGTGATTTTTTCAGGTAGATTTTGGAACCCAAATCAAGCAAAAAAAATAATAGGCTTGCTATGGCCCACAATTGGAGAGAGAGAGAGAGAGATGGCACACCCAGGAGTCAAGACTGGCACACAAGCTGAAAGGGCAATATTAATCTCCCACTGATTTTTTTTTTTTTCAGGGAGACTTTAGAAAAAAAAAATAATAGAATAAAATGATTTTTTCAGGAAGAATTTAGAAACCAAATAAAACAAAATGATTTTTTCAGGGAGAATTTAGAAAACAAATAAAACAAAAAATAGGCTTTCTATGGCCCACTGAGTGAGAGATGACGCGCACAGGAGTCAGGAGTGGCACACAAGCCCAGAGGCCAATATTTTTCTCCCAATGATTGATGTAGTGATTTTTTCAGGTAGATTTTTGAACCCAAATCAAGCAAAAAAAATAATAGGCTTTCTATGGCCCACAATTGGAGAGAGAGAGAGAGATGGCACACCCAGGAGTCAAGACTAGCACACAAGCAGAAAGGGCAATATTAATCTCCCACTGATTTTTTTTTTTTTTTTTCAGGGAGACTTTAGAAAAAAAAAAAAATAGAATAAAATTATTTTTTCAGGAAGAATTTAGAAACCAAATAAAATAAAATGATTTTTTCAGGGAGAATTTAGAAAACAAATAAAACAAAAAATAGTCTTTCTATGGCCCACTGAGTGAGAGATGACGCACACAGGAGTCAGGAGTGGCACACAAGCCCAGAGGCCAATATTTTTCTCCCAATGATTGATGTAGTGATTTTTTCAGGTAGATTTTGGAACCCAAATCAAGCAAAAAAAATAATAGGCTTTCTATGGCCCACAATTGGAGAGAGAGAGAGAGATGGCACACCCAGGAGTCAAGACTGGCACACAAGCAGAAAGGGCAATATTAATCTCCCACTGATTTTTTTTTTTTTTTTTTTCAGGGAGACTTTAGAAAAAAAAAATAATAGAATAAAATGATTTTTTCAGGAAGAATTTAGAAACCAAATAAAATAAAATGATTTTTTCAGGGAGAATTTAGAAAACAAATAAAACAAAAAATAGGCTTTCTATGGCCCACTGAGTGAGAGATGACGCACACAGGAGTCAGGAGTGGCACACAAGCCCAGAGGCCAATATTTTTCTCCCAATGATTGATGTAGTGATTTTTTCAGGTAGATTTTGGAACCCAAATCAAGCAAAAAAAATAATAGGCTTGCTATGGCCCACAATTGGAGAGAGAGAGAGAGAGATGGCACACCCAGGAGTCAAGACTGGCACACAAGCAGAAAGGGCAATATTAATCTCCCACTGATTTTTTTTTTTTTCAGGGAGACTTTAGAAAAAAAAATAATAGAATAAAATGATTTTTTCAGGAAGAATTTAGAAACCAAATAAAACAAAATGATTTTTTCAGGGAGAATTTAGAAAACAAATAAAACAAAAAATAGGCTTTCTATGGCCCACTGAGTGAGAGATGACGCACACAGGAGTCAGGAGTGGCACACAAGCCCAGAGGCCAATATTTTTCTCCCAATGATTGATGTAGTGATTTTTTCAGGTAGATTTTTGAACCCAAATCAAGCAAAAAAAATAATAGGCTTCCTATGGCCCACAATTGGAGAGAGAGAGAGAGATGGCACACCCAGGAGTCAAGACTAGCACACAAGCAGAAAGGGCAATATTAATCTCCCACTGATTTTTTTTTTTTTTTTCAGGGAGACTTTAGAAAAAAAAAATAATAGAATAAAATGATTTTTTCAGGAAGAATTTAGAAACCAAATAAAATAAAATGATTTTTTCAGGGAGAATTTAGAAAACAAATAAAACAAAAAATAGGCTTTCTATGGCCCACTGAGTGAGAGATGACGCACACAGGAGTCAGGAGTGGCACACAAGCCCAGAGGCCAATATTTTTCTCCCAATGATTGATGTAGTGATTTTTTCAGGTAGATTTTGGAACCCAAATCAAGCAAAAAAAATAATAGGCTTTCTATGGCCCACAATTGGAGAGAGAGAGAGAGATGGCACACCCAGGAGTCAAGACTGGCACACAAGCAGAAAGGGCAATATTAATCTCCCACTGATTTTTTTTTTTTTTTTTCAGGGAGACTTTAGAAAAAAAAAATAATAGAATAAAATGATTTTTTCAGGAAGAATTTAGAAACCAAATAAAATAAAATGATTTTTTCAGGGAGAATTTAGAAAACAAATAAAACAAAAAATAGGCTTTCTATGGCCCACTGAGTGAGAGATGACGCACACAGGAGTCAGGAGTGGCACACAAGCCCAGAGGCCAATATTTTTCTCCCAATGATTGATGTAGTGATTTTTTCAGGTAGATTTTGGAACCCAAATCAAGCAAAAAAAATAATAGGCTTTCTATGGCCCACAATTGGAGAGAGAGAGAGAGATGGCACACCCAGGAGTCAAGACTGGCACACAAGCAGAAAGGGCAATATTAATCTCCCACTGATTTTTTTTTTTTTTTCACGGAGACTTTAGAAAAAAAAATAATAGAATAAAATGATTTGTTCAGGAAGAATTTAAAAACCAAATAAAATAAAATGATTTTTTCAGGGAGAATTTAGAAAACAAATAAAACAAAAAATAGGCTTTCTATGGCCAATGAGTGAGAGATGACGCACACAGGAGTCAGGAGTGGCACACAAGCCCAGAGGCCAATATTTTTCTCCCAATGATTGATGTAGTGATTTTTTCAGGTAGATTTTGGAACCCAAATCAAGCAAAAAAAATAATAGGCTTTCTATGGCCCACAATTGGAGAGAGAGAGAGAGATGGCACACCCAGGAGTCAAGACTGGCACACAAGCAAAAAGGGCAATATTAATCTCCCACTGATTTTTTTTTTTTTTTCAGGGAGACTTTAGAAAAAAAAAATAATAGAATAAAATGATTTTTTCAGGAAGAATTTAGAAACCAAATAAAACAAAATGATTTTTTCAGGGAGAATTTAGAAAACAAATTAAACAAAAAATAGGCTTTCTATGGCCCACTGAGTGAGAGATGACGCACACAGGAGTCAGGAGTGGCACACAAGCCCAGAGGCCAATATTTTTCTCCCAATGATTGATGTAGTGATTTTTTCAGGTAGATTTTGGAACCCAAATCAAGCAAAAAAAATAATAGGTTTTCTATGGCCCACAATTGGAGAGAGAGAGAGAGAGATGGCACACCCAGGAGTCAAGACTGGCACACAAGCTGAAAGGGCAATATTAATCTCCCACTGATATTTTTTTTTTTTCAGGGAGACTTTAGAAAAAAAAAAAAATAGAATAAAATGATTTTTGCAGGAAGAATTTAGAAACCAAATAAAATAAAATGATTTTTTCAGGGAGAATTTAGAAAACAAATAAAACAAAAAATAGGCTTTCTATGGCCCACTGAGTGAGAGATGACGCACACAGGAGTCAGGAGTGGCACACAAGCCCAGAGGCCAATATTTTTCTCCCAATGATTGATGTAGTGATTTTTTCAGGTAGATTTTGGAACCCAAATCAAGCAAAAAAAATAATAGGCTTTCTATGGCCCACAATTGGAGAGAGAGAGAGAGATGGCACACCCAGGAGTCAAGACTGGCACACAAGCTGAAAGGGTAATATTAATCTCCCACTGATTTTTTTTTTTTTTTCAGGGAGACTTTCGAAAAAAAAAAAATAGAATAAAATGATTTTTTCAGGAAGAATTTAGAAACCAAATAAAATAAAATGATTTTTTCAGGGAGAATTTAGAAAACAAATAAAACAAAAAATAGGCTTTCTATGGCCCACTGAGTGAGAGATGACGCACACAGGAGTCAGGAGTGGCACACAAGCCCAGAGGCCAATATTTTTCTCCCAATGATTGATGTAGTGATTTTTTCAGGTAGATTTTTGAACCCAAATCAAGCAAAAAAATAATAGGCTTTCTATGGCCCACAATTGGAGAGAGAGAGAGAGAGATGGCACACCCAGGAGTCAAGACTGGCACACAAGCAGAAAGGGCAATATTAATCTCCCACTGATTTTTTTTTTTTTTTTCAGGGAAACTTTAGAAAAAAAAAATAATAGAATAAAATGATTTTTTCAGGAAGAATTTAGAAACCAAATAAAACAAAATGATTTTTTCAGGGACAATTTAGAAAACAAATAAAACAAAAAATAGGATTTCTATGGCCCACTGAGTGAGAGATGACGCACACAGGAGTCAGGAGTGGCACACAAGCCCAGAGGCCAATATTTTTCTCCCAATGATTGATGTAGTGATTTTTTCAGGTAGATTTTGGAACCCAAATCAAGCAAAAAAAATAATAGGCTTTCTATGGCCCACAATTGGAGAGAGAGAGAGAGATGGCACACCCAGGAGTCAAGACTGGCACACAAGCAGAAAGGGCAATATTAATCTCCCACTGATTTTTTTTTTTTTTTTTTTTCAGGGAGACTTTAGAAACAAAATAAAATAAAATGATTTTTTCAGGAAGAATTTAGAAACCAAATAAAATAAAATGATTTTTTCAGGGAGAATTTAGAAAACAAATAAAACAAAAAATAGGCTTTCTATGGCCCACTGAGTGAGAGATGACGCACACAGGAGTCAGGAGTGGCACACAAGCCCAGAGGCCAATATTTTTCTCCCAATGATTGATGTAGTGATTTTTTCAGGTAGATTTTGGAACCCAAATCAAGCAAAAAAAATAATAGGCTTTCTATGGCCCACAATTGGAGAGAGAGAGAGAGATGGCACACCCAGGAGTCAAGACTGGCACACAAGCAGAAAGGGCAATATTAATCTCCCACTGATTTTTTTTTTTTTTTCAGGGAGACTTTAGAAAAAAAAATAGAATAAAATGATTTTTTCAGGAAGAATTTAGAAACCAAATAAAACAAAATGATTTTTTCAGGGAGAATTTAGAAAATAAATAAAACAAAAAATAGGCTTTCTATGGCCCACTGAGTGCGAGATGACGCACACAGGAGTCAGGAGTGGCACACAAGCCCAGAGGCCAATATTTTTCTCCCAATGATTGATGTAGTGATTTTTTCAGGTAGATTTTGGAACCCAAATCAAGCAAAAAAAATAATAGGCTTTCTATGGCCCACAATTGGAGAGAGAGAGAGAGATGGCACACCCAGGAGTCAAGACTGGCACACAAGCAGAAAGGGCAATATTAATCTCCCACTGATTTTTTTTTTTTTTTTCAGGGAGACTTTAGAAAAAAAAAATAATAGAATAAAATGATTTTTTCAGGAAGAATTTAGAAACCAAATAAAATAAAATGATTTTTTCAGGGAGAATTTAGAAAACAAATAAAACAAAAAATAGGCTTTCTATGGCCCACTGAGTGAGAGATGACGCACACAGGAGTCAGGAGTAGCACACAAGCCCAGAGGCCAATATTTTTCTCCCAATGATTGATGTAGTGATTTTTTCAGGTAGATTTTGGAACCCAAATCAAGCAACAAAAATAATAGGCTTGCTATGGCCCACAATTAGAGAGAGAGAGAGAGATGGCACACCCAGGAGTCAAGACTGGCACACAAGCAGAAAGGGCAATATTAATCTCCCACTGAATTTTTTTTTTTTTTTCAGGGAGACTTTAGAAAAAAAAAATAATAGAATAAAATGATTTTTTCAGGAAGAATTTAGAAACCAAATAAAATAAAATGATTTTTTAAGGGAGAGTTTAGAAAACAAATAAAACAAAAAATAGGCTTTCTATGGCCCACTGAGTGAGAGATGACGCACACAGGAGTCAGGAGTGGCACACAAGCCCAGAGGCCAATATTTTTCTCCCAATGATTGATGTAGTGATTTTTTCAGGTAGATTTTGGAACCCAAATCAAGCAAAAAAAATAATAGGCTTTCTATGGCCCACAATTGGAGAGAGAGAGAGAGATGGCACACCCAGGAGTCAAGACTGGCACACAAGCAGAAAGGGCAATATTAATCTCCCACTGATTTTTTTTTTTTTTTTTTCAGGGAGACTTTAGAAAAAAAAATAATAGAATAAAATGATTTTTTCAGGAAGAATTTAGAAACCAAATAAAATAAAATGATTTTTTCAGGGAGAATTTAGAAAACAAATAAAACAAAAAATAGGCTTTCTATGGCCCACTGAGTGAGAGATGACGCACACAGGAGTCAGGAGTGGCACACAAGCCCAGAGGCCAATATTTTTCTCCCAATGATTGATGTAGTGATTTTTTCAGGTAGATTTTGGAACCCAAATCAAGCAAAAAAAATAATAGGCTTTCTATGACCCACAATTGGAGAGAGAGAGAGATGGCACACCCAGGAGTCAAGACTGGCACACAAGCAGAAAGGGCAATATTAATCTCCCACTGATTTTTTTTTTTCAGGGAGACTTTAGAAAAAAAAAATAATAGAATAAAATGATTCTTTCAGGAAGAATTTAGAAACCAAATAAAATAAAATGATTTTTTCAGGGAGAATTTAGAAAACAAATAAAACAAAAAATAGACTTTCTATGGCCCACTGAGTGAGAGATGACGCACACAGGAGTCAGGAGTGGCACACAAGCCCAGAGGCCAATATTTTTCTCCCAATGATTGATGTAGTGATTTTTTCAGGTAGATTTTGGAACCCAAATCAAGCAAAAAAAATAATAGGCTTGCTATGGCCCACAATTGGAGAGCGAGAGAGAGAGATGGCACACCCAGGAGTCAAGACTGGCACACAAGCAGAAAGGGCAATATTAATCTCCCACTGATTTTTTTTTTTTTTCAGGGAGACTTTAGAAAAAAAAATAATAGAATAAAATGATTTTTTCAGGAAGAATTTAGAAACCAAATAAAACAAAATGATTTTTTCAGGGAGAATTTAGAAAACAAATAAAACAAAAAATAGGCTTTCTATGGCCCACTGAGTGAGAGATGACGCACACAGGAGTCAGGAGTGGCACACAAGCCCAGAGGCCAATATTTTTCTCCCAATGATTGATGTAGTGATTTTTTCAGGTAGATTTTGGAACCCAAATCAAGCAAAAAAAATAATAGGCTTTCTATGGCCCACAATTGGAGAGAGAGAGAGAGATGGCACACCCAGGAGTCAAGACTGGCACACAAGCAGAAAGGGCAATATTAATCTCCCACTGATTTTTTTTTTTTTTCAGGGAGACTTTAGAAAAAAAAAATAATAGAATAAAATGATTTTTTCAGGAAGAATTTAGAAACCAAATAAAATAAAATGATTTTTTCAGGGAGAATTTAGAAAACAAATAAAACAAAAAATAGGCTTTCTATGGCCCACTGAGTGAGAGATGACGCACACAGGAGTCAGGAGTGGCACACAAGCCCAGAGGCCAATATTTTTCTCCCAATGATTGATGTAGTGATTTTTTCAGGTAGATTTTGGAACCCAAATCAAGCAAAAAAAATAATAGGCTTTCTATGGCCCACAATTGGAGAGAGAGAGAGAGATGGCACACCCAGGAGTCAAGACTGGCACACAAGCAGAAAGGGCAATATTAATCTCCCACTGATTTTTTTTTTTCAGGGAGACTTTAGAAAAAAAAAATAATAGAATAAAATGATTTTTTCAGGAAGAATTTAGAAACCAAATAAAACAAAATGATTTTTTCAGGGAGAATTTAGAAAACAAATAAAACAAAAAATAGGCTTTCTATGGCCCACTGAGTGAGAGATGACGCACACAGGAGTCAGGAGTGGCACACAAGCCCAGAGGCCAATATTTTTCTCCCAATGATTGATGTAGTGATTTTTTCAGGTAGATTTTGGAACCCAAATCAAGCAAAAAAAATAATAGGCTTTCTATGGCCCACAATTGGAGAGAGAGAGAGAGAGAGATGGCACACCCAGGAGTCAAGACTGGCACACAAGCAGAAAGGGCAATATTAATCTCCCACTGAATTTTTTTTTTTTTTCAGGGAGACTTTAGAAAAAAAAAATAATAGAATAAAATGATTTTTTCAGGAAGAATTTAGAAACCAAATAAAATAAAATGATTTTTTCAGGGAGAATTTAGAAAACAAATAAAACAAAAAATAGGCTTTCTATGGCCCACTGAGTGAGAGATGACGCACACAGGAGTCAGGAGTGGCACACAAGCCCAGAGGCCAATATTTTTCTCCCAATGATTGATGTAGTGATTTTTTCAGGTAGATTTTGGAACCCAAATCAAGCAAAAAAAATAATAGGCTTTCTATGGCCCACAATTGGAGAGAGAGAGAGAGATGGCACACCCAGGAGTCAAGACTGGCACACAAGCAGAAAGGGCAATATTAATCTCCCACTGATTTTTTTTTTTTTTTTTCAGGGAGACTTTAGAAAAAAAAAATAATAGAATAAAATGATTTTTTCAGGAAGAATTTAGAAACCAAATAAAACAAAATGATTTTTTCAGGGAGAATTTAGAAAACAAATAAAACAAAAAATAGGCTTTCTATGGCCCACTGAGTGAGAGATGACGCACACAGGAGTCAGGAGTGGCACACAAGCCCAGAGGCCAATATTTTTCTCCCAATGATTGATGTAGTGATTTTTTCAGGTAGATTTTGGAACCCAAATCAAGCAAAAAAAATAATAGGCTTTCTATGGCCCACAATTGGAGAGAGAGAGAGATGGCACACCCAGGAGTCAAGACTGGCACACAAGCAGAAAGGGCAATATTAATCTCCCACTGATTTTTTTTTTTTTTTCAGGGAGACTTTAGAAAAAAAAAATAATAGAATAAAATGATTTTTTCAGGAAGAATTTAGAAACCAAATAAAATAAAATGATTTTTTCAGGGAGAATTTAGAAAACAAATAAAACAAAAAATAGGCTTTCTATGGCCCACTGAGTGAGAGATGACGCACACAGGAGTCAGGAGTGGCACACAAGCCCAGAGGCCAATATTTTTCTCCCAATGATTGATGTAGTGATTTTTTCAGGTAGATTTTGGAACCCAAATCAAGCAAAAAAAATAATAGGCTTTCTATGGCCCACAATTGGAGAGAGAGAGAGAGATGGCACACCCAGGAGTCAAGACTGGCACGCAAGCAGAAAGGGCAATATTAATCTCCCACTGATTTTTTTTTTATTTTTTTCAGGGAGACATTAGAAAAAAAAAAATAGAATGAAATGATTTTTTCAGGAAGAATTTAGAAACCAAATAAAACAAAATGATTTTTTCAGGGAGAATTTAGAAAACAAATAAAACAAAAAATAGGCTTTCTATGGCCCACTGAGTGAGAGATGACGCACACAGGAGTCAGGAGTGGCACACAAGCCCAGAGGCCAATATTTTTCTCCCAATGATTGATGTAGTGATTTTTTCAGGTAGATTTTGGAACCCAAATCAAGCAAATAAAAAAATAGGCTTTCTATGGCCCACAATTGGAGAGAGAGAGAGAGAGAGATGGCACACCCAGGAGTCAAGACTGGCACACAAGCAGAAAGGGCAATATTAATCTCCCACTGATTTTTTTTTTTTTTCAGGGAGACTTTAGAAAAAAAAAATAATAGAATAAAATGATTTTTTCAGGAAGAATTTAGAAACCAAATAAAATAAAATGTTTTTTCAGGGAGAATTTAGAAAACAAATAAAACAAAAAATAGGCTTTCTATGGCCCACTGAGTGAGAGATGACGCACACAGCAGTCAGGAGTGGCACACAAGCCCAGAGGCCAATATTTATCTCCTACTGATTGATTTGTTTATTTTTTCAGGTAGAATTTAGAACCCAAATCAACCAAAAAAATAAATAGGCTTTCTATTACTCACTATCTGAGAGAGAGTGATGGCACGCTTAGGACTGGCACACAAGCCCAAAGGCCAATATTAATCTCCGTTTTTTTTTTTTTTGAGGGAAAATTTATAAACCCTATAAAAAAAATAATAAATAGGCTTTCTATGGCCAACTATCTGAGAGAGAGAGATGGCACGCTTAGGACTGGCACACAAGCCCAAAGGCCAATATTAATCTCCCACTTTTTTTTTTTTTTTCAGGGAAAATTTATAAACCCAATAAAAAAAATAATAAATAGGCTTTCTATGGCCCACTATCTGAGAGAGAGAGATGGCACGCTTAGGACTGGCACACAAGCCCAAAGGCCAATATTAATCTCCCTTTTTTTTTTTTTCAGGGAGAATTTATAAAACCAAAAAAAAAAAAAAAAAAGGCTTTCTATGGCCCACTATTTGTGAGAGAGATGGCACGCTCAGGACTGGCACACAAGCCCAGAGGCCAATATTAATCTCCCACTTTTTTTTTTTTTGTCAGGGAAAATTTATAAACCCAATAAAAAAAATAATAAATAGGCTTTCTATGGCCCACTATCTGAGAGAGAGAGATGGCACGCTTAGGACTGGCACACAAGCCCAAAGGCCAATATTAATCTCCCTTTTTTTTTTCAGGGAGAATTTATAAAACCAAAAAAAAAAAAATAAATAGGCTTTCTATGGCCCACTATTTGTGAGAGAGATGGCACGCTTAGGACTGGCACACAAGCCCAAAGGCCAATATTAATCTCCCACTGATTGATTTATTGATTTTTTCAGGTAGAATTTAGAACCCAAATAAAGCAAAAAAAAAAAATAGGCTTTCTATGGCCCACTGAGTGAGTGATGATGCACACAGGAGTCAGGAGTGGCACACAAGCCCTGAGGCCAATATTTTTCTCCCACTGATTGATGTAGTGATTTTTTCAGGTAGATTTTGGAACCCAAATCAAGCAAAAAAATAAATAGGCTTTCTATGGCCCACTGACTGAGAGATGGCACACACAGGAGTCAGGAGTGGCACACAAGCCCTGAGGCCAATATTTTTCTCCCACTGATTGATGTAGTGATTTTTTCAGGTAGATTTTAGAACCCAAATCAAGCAAGAAAATAAATAGGCTTTCTATGGCCCACTGAGTGAGAGATGGCACAGACAGGGATGGCACTCTAGCAGAAATGCCAATCTTAATCTCCCACAAAAAAAAAAAAAAAAAAAAAGGAACTGTCCTTCAATTACTATCTCCCTGCAGTGATCTCAGCCAGGTATGGCAGGCAGCAATAAGGAGTGGACTGATGCACAAATTAAATAAAAAGTGTGGACAAACAAACAAGATAGCTGTGCAGAAAGGAAGGAACAAGAGGATTTGTGCTTTGAAAAAAGCAGTTGGTTTGCACAGCGGCGTACACACAGCAATGCAGCTATCAGGGAGCCTTCTAGGGCAGCCCAATGAGCTACAGCGCTGAGAAAAAAAAAAAAATGTAGCTTCCACTATCCCTGCACACCGAAGGTGGTGTTGGACAGTGCAAATCGCTACAGCACAAGCGGTTTGGTGGTTAATGGACCCTGCCTAACGCTATCCCTGCTTCTGACGAAGCGGCAGCAACCTCTCCCTAAGCTCAGATCAGCAGCAGTAAGATGGCGGTCGGCGGGAACGCCCCTTTATAGCCCCTGTGACGCCGCAGACAGCAAGCCAATCACTGCAATGCCCTTCTCTAAGATGGTAGGGACCAGGACCTATGTCATCACGCTGCCCACACTCTGCGTTTACCTTCATTGGCTGAGAAATGGCGCTTTTCGCGTCATTGAAACGCGACTTTGGCGCGAAAGTCGCGTACCGCATGGCCGACCCCGCACAGGGGTCGGATCGGGTTTCATGAAACCCTACTTTGCCAAAAGTCGGCGACTTTTGAAAATGAATGACCCGTTTTGCTCAACCCTACTCTCCACCACCGATAAGTGAATTTTGCTATACTTTGTTGTGCCCCTCATTCTCATAAAGGGAGATATTTGAAGAACCACATGTGAATGCCGCCACGGGGCATATGATTGACCACCGCTGCATTTACATGGAGCTCTACAGAGCTCCATATTCAGTATCATGGGGGCCCCAGCAGTCGGATCTCCAGCAATTGGAATGTTATCCCCTATCCAGGGGAGAGTGGATTACTTGTGATAATTCATTTAACCAGCTTTTCTAATATTTTATTTTTATTTGGCTATAGTAATATTGAAAATACTAAACCAATATTGACCCTTCCAAAGTCCAAAGTCGCCTCTTCGACAACAAGACATGAGAAGTGGTACTATGCAGTGCTTATAGGGACGGCTCCAAGTTTTTGTGGGCCTGAGTGAAAGAGTCTCAGTGGGCCCCTTTAACACATACCACAATTCATAATGCACAGATACAGCAGAGAAAGATAGGTATAGTACAATGCCAAAGATTTCACTTCTTGAGTGATAACTATTGTACAATAGGTCAGAAAACAGAAAGTATATTGCTCCATATAGAATGATGAGCCTCATATTATGCGCCATACAGTATTATGGGTACCAGATAGTGCTCCATACAGTATAATGAGCCCCATATATTACTCCATACAGTATAATGAGCCCCATATATTGCTCCATACAGTATAATGAGCCCCATATATTGTTCCATACAGAATAATGAGCCCCATATAATGCTCCATACAGTATAATGAGACCCATATATTGCTCCATACAGAATGAGCCCCATATAATGCTACATACAGAATAATGAGCCCCATATATTGCTCCATACAGAATAATGAGCCCCATATAACACTCCATACAGTATAATGAGCCCCATATATTGTTCCATACAGAATGAACCCCTTATAATGCTCCATTCAGTATTATGGGTACCACATAGTGTTCCATACAGTATAATGAGCCTTGTGTATTGCTCCATACAGATAAATGAACCCCATATATTGCTCCATGCAGGGTAATGAGCCTCATATAATGCTCCAAACACTATAATGAGCCCCATATAATGCTCCATACAGTATAATGAGCCCCATACCTTGCTCCATACAGAATGGGCCCCATATAAAGCTCCATACAGAATAGGTCCCATATAATGCTCCATACAGAATATGATGGGCCCCATATAATGCTCCAGTATATGGTGGACCCCTTATATTGCTCCAAACTGAATGGGCACCATATAATTCTCCATACAGTATATGACGGGCCCTATATATTGCTCCAAGCAGAATGTGTCCCATATGATGCTCCATATATAATGGGCCCCATATGATGCGCCAGTATATAATGGGCCCCATATGATGCTCCATACATAATGTTCCCCATATAGTGCTCCAGTACATGATGGGCCCCATATATTCCTCAAAACATATAAAAAAACCCTGAAATCCTCACCTCTCCTTGCGGCCGCTGCTCTGCTCCGGACTCCTCGGCGTCTGTCTTCTGGCTCTCTGCACTGTTCAGGCAGAAGGCGCAAAGACCTGACGTCATCGCACCCTATGACCTGAAATGTCACAGTCAGAAACACGGTGCAGCGGAGGACCTGGAAGAGGTTAATACAGCGAGTGCTGTGGCCCTGAGAAAGTGGTGGAGGGGTGGACTCTTCATTAGCCCATGTGGTAACATTTCAGTTCCACAGCAGAGAAAGGTTATGTTATTGCCACATGGGCTAAGAAGGAGTCCACCTCTTTTTTCACAATTTATCGGAGTGATATATATATATATATATATATATATACTAGCTGAAGAGCCCGACATTGCCTGGGCATAGTAAATATCTGTAGTTAGTTATAGCACCTCACTTCTCTTAATTTCCGATCACGCCTCTCATTTTCCCCATCACATCTTTCATTTTCCCTCTCACATCTCTCATTTTCTCCCTCACACCTCCCATTTTCCCTTCTCACTCCTCTTATTTCCCCCTCACTCCTCTCATTGCCCCCTAACACTTGTCATTTCGCCCTCACATCTGTCATTTTCCGATCACTCCACTATTTTCCCTCACTCCTCTCATTTTGCACTCACACCTTTTCATTTTCACCTCACACCTCTCATTTTCACCTCAGTATATACATGTTTGTCATCTCTCTTATATATAGTATACACCTGTATGTCATCTCCTGTATATAGTATACATACCTGTATGTCATCTCCCCTGTATGTAGTATATACCTGCTGTGCGTCATCTCCCCCGTATATAGTATATACCTGTATGTCATCTCCTCCTAAATATAGTATATACCTGTATGTCATCTCCTCCTGTATA
Organism: Ranitomeya imitator; assembly: GCF_032444005.1. NCBI lineage: Eukaryota > Metazoa > Chordata > Amphibia > Anura > Dendrobatidae > Ranitomeya > Ranitomeya imitator. The sequence goes on along the minus strand of NC_091284.1, from coordinate 765,917,748 downwards.
TAGTATATACCTGCTGTGTGTCATCTCCTCCTGTATATAGTATATACCTGTATGTTATCTTCTCCTGCATATAGTATGTACCTGTATGTGATCTCCTCCTCTATATAGTATATACCTGTGTGTCATCTCTCCGGTATATAGTATATACCTGTGTGTTATCTCCCCTGTACATAGTATATATCTGTATGTCATCTCCTCCTGTATTAGACCTCGTTCACACGTTATTTGGTCAGCATTTTTACCTCAGTATTTGTAAGCTAAATTGGCAGCCTGATAAATCCCCAGCCAACAGGAAGCCATCCCCCTGGCAGTTTATATTAGCTCACACATACACCTAATAGACAGGTCATGTGACTGACAGCTGGCGTATTTCCTATATGGTACATTTGTTGCTCTTATAGTTTGTCTGCTTATTAATCAGATTTTTATTTTTGAAGGATAATACCAGACTTGTGTGTGATTTAGGGCGAGTTTCGTGTGTCAAGTTGTGTGTGTTGAGTTGCGTGTGGCGACATGCATGTAGCGACTTTTGTGAGATGAGTTTTGTGTAGCGACATGCGTGTAGCAACTTTTTGTGTCGAGTTGCATGTGACAGGTTAGTGTAGCAAGTTGTGCGCAGTAAGTTGTGCGCATGGCGAGTATTGCGCATGGCGAGTTTTATGTGTGGTGCCTTTTGAGTATGTGCAAGTTTTGTGTGAGGCAACTTTTGCATGTGTTGCAACTTTTGTGCATGTGGCAATTTTTCCGCGGGTTTTGCGTGTGGCGAATTTTCCCATGAGGTGAGTTTTGCACGTGTGGCGAGTTTTGCGTGAGCCTAGTTTTGCATGTGGCGAGTTTTGCGCGTGGCGAGTTTTGAGCGGCGACTTTTGTGTTTCGACTTTTATGTGGCGAGGTTGGTGTATGTGTGGTGAAATGTGTGCTGAGGGTGGTATATGTGTTCAAGCACGTGGTAGTGTGTGGTGCATTTTGTGTGCGTGTTCATATCCCCGTGTGTGGTGAGTATCCCATGTCGGGGCCCCACCTTAGCAACTGTACGGTATATACTCTTTGGTGCCATCGCTCTCATTCTTTAAGTCCCCCTTGTTCACATCTGGCAGCTGTCAATTTGCCTCCAACACTTTTCCTTTCACTTTTTCCCCATTATGTAGATAGGGGCAAATTTGTTTGGTGAATTGGAAAGCGTGGGGTTAAAATTTCACCTCACAACATAGCCTATGACGCTCTCGGGGTCCAGACGTGTGACTGTGCAAAATTTTGTGGCTGTAGCTGCGACGCCTCCAACACTTTTCCTTTCACTTTTTCCCCATTATGTAGATAGGGGCAAAATTGTTTAGTGAATTGGAAAGCGCGGGGTTAAAATTTCACCTCACAACATAGCCTATGACGCTCTCGGGGTCCAGACGTGTTACTGTGCAAAATTTTGTGGCTGTAGCTGCGACGGTTCAGATGCCAATCCCGGACATACACACACACATATACACACAGATAGATATAGATATATATATACTAGATGTTGGCCCGATTCAAATGCATCGGGTATTCTAGAATATGCATGTCCCCGTAGTATATGGACAATGATGATTCCAGAATTCGCGGCAGACTGTGCCCGTCGCTGATTGGTCGAGGCAACCTTTATGACATCATCGTCGCCATGGCAACCATTATGACATCTACGTTGATACTGTGCCCGTCGCTGATTGGTCGAGGCCGCCAGGACGCGGGATTTCTACGTCGATACTGTGCCCGTCGCTGATATATATATACTAGATTGTGGCCCGATTCTAACGCATCGGGTATTCTAGAATATGCATTTCCCCGTAGTAGATTCCAGAATTCGCGGCAGACTGTGCCCGTCGCTGATTGGTCGAGGCAACCTTTATGACATCATCGTCGCCATGGCAACCATTATGACATCTACGTCGATACTGTGCCCGTCGCTGAATCAGAAATGTGGGATTTCTATGTCCTTTATGACATCATCGGCGCTGTGCCCGTTGCTGATTGGTCGAGGCCTGGCGGCCTCGACCAATCAGAGACGCGGGATTCCCAGGACAGACAGACAGACAGAAAGACAGACAGAAAGACAGACAGACGGAAAAACCCTTAGACAATTATATATATAGATAGACTATATATATAATTGTCTAAGGGTTTTTCCATCTGTCTGTCTGTCTGTCTTTCTGTCTGTCTGTCTGTCCTGGAAATCCCGCGTCTCTGATTGGTCGAGGCCGCCAGGCCTCGACCAATCAGCAACGGGCACAGCGCCGATGATATCATAAAGGACATAGAAATCCCACATTTCTGATTCAGCGACGGGCACAGTATCGACGTAGATGTCATAATGGTTGCCATGGCGACGATGATGTCATAAAGGTTGCCTCGACCAATCAGCGACGGGTACAGTCTGCCGCGAATTCTGGAATCTACTACGGGGAAATGCATATTCTAGAATACCCGATGCGTTAGAATCGGGCCACAATCTAGTATATATATATATATATATATATATATACAGCATACATAGCTCCACAATATATACTGTGGTAGGGAATATAGAGTGGAGCTGTGCATATAGTATATAGTGTAGAGATGTGTCAGTTTATATAGTGTAGATTCCACACTATATACTATATACACAGCAACATCTATATATATAATTGTCTAAGGGTTTTTCTGTCTGTCTGTCTGTCCTGGAAATCCCGCGTCTCTGATTGGTCGAGGCCGCCAGGCCTCGACCAATCAGCCACGGGCACAGCATGGCGATGATGATGTCATAAAGGTTGCCTCGACCAATCAGCGACGGGCACAGTCGGTAGCGAATTCGCCTCGACCAATCAGCGACGGGCACAGTATCGACGTAGATGTCATAATGGTTGCCATGGCGACGATGATGTCATAAAGGTTGCCTCGACCAATCAGCGACGGGCACAGTCTGCCGCAAATTCTGGAATCATCATTGTCCATATACTACGGGGACATGCATAGTCTAGAATACCTGATTCTATATATATAATTGTCTAAATGTTTTTCTGTCTGTCTGTCTGTCCTGGAAATCCCGCGTCTCTGATTGGTCGAGGCTGCCAGGCCTCGACCAATCAGCGACGGGCACAGCATGGCGACGATGATGTCATAATTTTGCCTCGACCAATCAGCGACGGGCACAGTCTGCCGCGAATTCGCCTCAACCAATCAGCGACGGGCACAATATCGACGTAGATGTCATAATAGTTGCCATGGCGACGATGATGTCATAAAGGTTGCCTCGACCAATCAGCGACGGGCACAGTCTGCCGCGAATTCTGGAATCATCATTGTCCATATACTACGGGGACATGCATATTCTAGAATACCCGATGCGTTAGAATGGGGCCACAATCTAGTACTATATAAACATCTGTACATTATATATATATATATATATATATATATATATATATATATATATATAAAATATATGCACAACTCTACATTATAAACTATATGAAGACAGCATTATACTATATTATGTTGCATACATCATTTAGGTGATTCTGCTGTATATACATTATATAGGTGATACTATGACTGGAGTATATGGAGTATATAGTCGCAGTATCACCTATTGTATGTAACATATAAACAGCAGTATCACCCATATATTGTATTTACAAGTCACAGTATTCCCTATATAATGTACAGTACAGACCAAAAGTTTGGACACACCTTCTCATTTAAAGATTTTTCAGTATTTTCATGACTATGAAAATTGTACATTCACACTGAAGGCATTATGAATTAACACATGTGGAATTATATACTTAACAAAAAAGTGTGAAACAACTGAAATTATGTCTTATATTCTAGGTTCTTCAAAGTGGCCACCTTTTGCTTTGATGACTGCTTTGCACACTCTTGGCATTCTCTTCATGAGCTTCAAGAGGTAGTCACCGGGAATGGTCTTCCAACAATCTTGAAGGAGTTCCCAGAGATGCTTAGCACTTGTTGGGCCTTTTGCCTTCACTCTGCAGTCCAGCTCACCCCAAACCATCTCGATTGGGTTCAGGTCTGGTGACTGTGGAGGCCAGGTCATCTGGCGTAGCACCCCATCACTCTCCTTCTTGGTCAAATAGCCCTTACACAGCCTGGAGGTGTGGCATGTAGAGTCCATCCGTTCACCTTTTCTGCGTCGCACAAAGACACGTTGGTTGAAACCAAAGATCTCAAATTTGGACTCATCAGACCAAAGCACAGATTTCCACTGGTCTAATGTCCATTCCTTGTGTTCTTTAGCTCAAACATGTCTCTTCTGCTTGTTGCCTGTCCTTAGCAGTGGTTTCCTAGCAGGTATTTTACCATGAATGCCTGCTGCACAAAGTCTCCTCTTAAAGGGAACCTGTCACCCCCCAGGCATTTGTAACTAAAAGAGCCACCTTGTGCATCACTAATGCTGCATTCTGACAAGGTGGCTCTTTTAGTTCTTGTTCCTGCCACTCTTGAAAGAATCGTTTATCAAATTTGCCCCTCATACCGTGAAATCGTCCGGGGGGCAGGTATTTCCCCCTAACACAGATGCACCACAGCCATCACTCAGGGCCTCTGTGCCGGGCGCCGCCTCCTCTTCCTTCTTTAGCTACCCCAACGCCTGTGCTGTAAGTTTGTTTTGGGCATGCGCAGTTGCACTGACCTTTCAACTTACAGCGCAGGCGCTGGAGACGCTAATGAAGGAAGAGGAGGCGGCGCCCGGCACGCAGAGGCCCTGAGTGAAGGCTGCGGTGCGTCCTTAGGGGGGAAAGAGCTGCCCCGGACGATTTCAAGGGCTGATCCTCTGCAGCTGCCCAAGGGTTTTTAGACAATGTACATGGAAATGACTAGGGATGGGCGAACCCGAACTGTAAAGTTCTGTACCTGTACCTATCACATAGTGTTCGGTCACAAGGTCCCAAACATGGGTTTATAAGGGAAACAGTTCGGGTCCAGGACCTGTAAAATAATACAATTAATAATAAACATGGCCGCATCTGCTTCCGGGGCAGCTCATTAACTTCCTGCGGTATTTACTGCCAGTGTTCGTGAGTAACCCAGAAGTTAATGAGCGGCCCCGGAAGTAGATGTGGCCAGGAGACAGCAGGACAGGAGGATGCGTCACTGGACAGGTAAGTATAATTATAATTATATCATTTTATTCTTTGTTTTAAAGCCCCCCCTGCCCCATCCCATATCTGTAAAGTCCAAGTTCGGGGTTCGGACGCAAGTTCGCGTCATCTCCGGTTTTAACTAAAAGGGCCACCTTGTGCAGCACTAATGCTGCATTCTGTCAAGGTGGCTCTTTTATTTGGGGTCCCTTCCAACGCTGCAATATTCATTTTTTTAATTAGCCCGCCATAGCTGTAGTCTGTCCGGGGGGCATGTCTTTTCCCCCTGGACACAAATGTCTCCCAGCCATCACTCTGCTCCTCCGTGCGCTGCCTCCTCTGTCTTCATTAACGTCCCCGGCGCCTTGGCTGTAAGTTCCTTTTTCGGGCATGCGCAGCTTGCGCTGCCCTTCAACTCCCATCACATGATGGGAACTTACAACGCAGGCCGGGGACGTTAATGAAGGCAGAGGAGGCAGCGCCTGGCGCACGAAGGGGCTGAGCGATGGCTGGGAGGTGTTTGTGTCAGGGGGGAAAAGACATGCCCCCCGGACAGACTACAGGTATGGCAGGCTAATTAAAAAACGAAAATTGCAGTGTTGGAAGGGATCCCAAATAAAAGAGCCACCTTGACAGAATACAGCATTAGTGCTGCACAAGGTGCCTCTTTCAGTTAGAAACGCCGGGGGCGGGGGGGGGCTTCTGGAAAGGTGTGAGCAGCCAGGGAACCCAGCGAGCGGATACCTTATGCATGTGAATATGGTTTTGGATGATTTTTTCCATGGACCCCACACTAATCTTGACATTTTGGGCTAGATGGCGGTTTTCCAAAATGGCGACCTCCAATTGCTGGATGGTGTGTTCATCAATAGCAGAGTGGGGTCGCCCTGGAATTGGAGCTGTTTGCACCGAAGTCCAACCACATTTGAATCGGCGATACCAATTCTTAACTACATCATATGATGAGGAATCATCACCATAAACCTCTATCATCTCATCGAAAGTCTCTTTTGGTGTGCAGCCTTTCAAGTAAAGGAACTTGATGACTGCTCTGTATTCCTCTGGGTCCATTATCAAACCTAACACCACTTCAGCATCTGTAAAATCAAGACCGTTATCAGTTCTGAGTTGCAAATTGGCACGTAACCTAGAGAGACTTATATTATTACACATGTGCAGCTTCAGTGTCCTATGATAAATAGAAGTGGGTCAGGGGAAATCTTTAATGAATGCCCCCCGTAGCTCATCAAACAGTATAATTACCCGCACAGTCCTCCAGAATATATAATGACCCCCCTATAGTCCTTGAAACTATATAATGGCTACAACACAGTATGATGGCACTTCACAGTTCACACCACTGACGTCACAGCTAGCGTAAGAAAGTTCTCACGCCTTGGTTGTGATGTCAGTGAGGTGGATGGAGTTAATTGGTTATGAACTCCACTGAACTTATTAATGTCACCGCGACACTGATTCTATCGCGCGCAGCTCAGTGTCTATGCTGGATGGCAGGTTGAACGCTCGCATCATGACTGCGTTCAGCATGCCATCTAGATGTAGCAGGCTAGACTCATCAAGGAACAAATGAATTATCTTCTCAACGGACATTTGAGGAATATGGTAGTGTATTATTTTTATTTATTTATTTATTTTTAGGGGACGAGGGCTTCGGTGGATTATCTTTTCGCTTTTTTATTTTGAATTTTTACAATTAAATGGGTAAAAGAAGGGGGAAGTTTGTATTTCAAATAAAAGACTTTATTCAGGCTGCATTTTTTTATAATTTGACTATGGTGTTAGTAACGAGACGCCAGGCACAGTCTTTTCTAACTGCTCCTCTTGATACATTTACCCTATCATTTTCTCTAGATATAATCTCTGCATGGGCTGGTTCACATTACCTATGCTGGAAGACTAATTATCTTTATCGATTACATGGACATATGCTTCTATCGATGGTGTTTGCAGAGGTACAATAATTTTTGACTATACTGTGACACACAATTATTTTGCTTGTTATGATATTAACATATTCTTGCATTGTCAGACACCATGGTCTGGGAAACCTTTTCCTTATGTATTTTTAATTGTATTTAGTAGGGTTGAGCGAAACGGGTCGAACATTTTCAAAAGTCGCCGACTTTTGGCTAAGTCGGGGTTTCATGAAACCCGATCCGACCCCTGTGCGGGGTCGGCCATGCGGTACGCGACTTTCGCGCCAAAGTCGCGTTTCAATGACGCGAAAAGCGCCATTTCTCAGCCAATGAAGGTAAACGCAGAGTGTGGGCAGCGTGATGACATAGGTCCTGGTCCCCACCATCTTAGAGAAGGGCATTGCAGTGATTGGCTTGCTGTCTGCGACGTCACAGGGGCTATAAAGAGGCGTTCCCGCCGACCGCCATCTTACTGCTGCTGATCTGAGCTTAGGGAGAGGTTGCTGCCGCTTTGTCAGAAGCAGGGATAGCGTTAGGCAGGGTCCATTAACCACAAAACCGCTTGTGCTGCAGCGATTTGCACTGTCCAACACCACCCTCGGTGTGCAGGGACAGTGGAAGTTTTTTTTTGTTTTTTTTTCCCCTCAGCGCTGTAGCTCATTGGGCTGCCCTAGAAGGCTCCCTGATAGCTGCATTGCTGTGTGTACGCCGCTGTGCAAACCAACTGCTTTTTTCAAAGCACAAATCCTCTTGTTCCTTCCTTTCTGCACAGCTATCTTTTTTGTTTGTCCACACTTTTTATTTCATTTGTGCATCAGTCCACTCCTTATTGCTGCCTGCCATACCTGGCTGAGATTACTGCAGGCAGGGAGATAGTAGCTGCCTGCCATACCTGGCTGAGATTACTGCAGGCAGGGAGATAGTAATTGTAGGACATTCCCTGTTTTTTTTTTTTTTTTTTTTTTGGTGGGAGATTAAGATTGGCAATTTGGCATTTCTGCTAGAGTGCCATCCCTGTGTGTGCCATCTCTCTCACATAGTGGGCCATAGAAAGCCTTTTCATTTTTCTGTATTTTTTTTTGTGGGGTGTATAAATTCTCCCTGATAAAAATACAGTGGGAGATTAATATTGGCCTTTGGGCTTGTGTGCCAGTCCTGAGTGTGCCATCTCTCTCACAAATAGTGGGCCATAGAAAGCCTATTTTATTTTTTTTTGGGTTTTATAAATTCTCCCTGAAAAAAAGGGAGATTAATATTGGCCTCTGGGCTTGTGTGCCAGTCCTGAGCGTGCCATCTGTGCCAGCCCTGAGCGTGCCATCTCTCTCACAAATAGTGGGCCATAGAAAGCCTATTTAATTTTTTTTTTGGTTTTATAAATTCTCCCTGAAAAAAAGGGAGATTAATATTGGCCTCTGGGCTTGTGTGCCAGTTGTGAGCGTGCCATCTGTGCCAGTCCTGAGCGTGCCATCTCTCTCACAAATAGTGGGCCATAGAAAGCCTATTTAATTTTTTTTTTTGTTTTATAAATTTTCCCTGAAAAAAGGGAGATTAATATTGGCCTCTGGGCTTGTGTGCCAGTTGTGAGCGTGCCATCTGTGCCAGTCCTGAGCGTGCCATCTCTCTCACAAATAGTGGGCCATAGAAAGCCTATTTAATTTTTTTTTTGGTTTTATAAATTTTCCCTGAAAAAAGGGAGATTAATATTGGCCTCTGGGCTTGTGTGCCAGTTGTGAGCGTGCCATCTGTGCCAGTCCTGAGCGTGCCATCTCTCTCACAAATAGTGGGCCATAGAAAGCCTATTTAAATATTTTTTTGGTTTTATAAATTCTCCCAGAAAAAAAGGGAGATTAATATTGGCCTCTGGGCTTCTGTGCCAGTCCTGAGCGTGCCATCTGTGCCAGTCCTGAGCGTCCCATCTCTCTCACAAATAGTGGGCCATAGAAAGCCCATTTTTTTTTGGGGGGGGGTTTTAGAAATTCTCCCTGGAAAAAAAAAGGGAGATTAATATTGCCCTTTGGGCTTGTGTGCCAGTACTAAGCGTTCCATCTCTCTCTCTCTCTCAGTCAGTGGGCCATAGAACGCCTATTTTTGGTTTTATTTGGTTTCTAAATTCTCCCTGAAAAAATCATTTTATTTTATTTGGTTTCTAAATTCTTCCTGATAAAATCATATTTTTTTTATTATTTTTTTTTCTAAAGTCTCCCTGAAAAAAAAAAAAAAAAAAAAAAAAACAGTGGGAGATTAATATTGGCCTTTCTGCTTGTGTGCCAGTCTTGACTCCTGGGTGCGTCATCTCTCAGTCAGTGGGCCATAGAACGCCTATTTTTGGTTTTATTTGTTTTATAAATTCTCCCTGAAAAAATCATTTTATTTTATTTGGTTTCTAAATTCTTCCTGATAAAATCATATTTTTTTTATTATTTTTTTTTCTAAAGTCTCCCTGAAAAAAAAAAAAAAAAAAAAAAAACAGTGGGAGATTAATATTACACAAGCCTTTCTGCTTGTGTGCCAGTCTTGACTCCTGGGTGTGCCATCTCTCTCTCTCTCTCTCTCTCTCTCTCTCTCCAATTGTGGTCCATAGAAAGCCTATATTTTTTTTCCTTGATTTGGGTTCCAAAATCTACCAGAGAAAATAACTCCATCAATCATTGGTAGAAAAATATTGGCCTCTGGGCTTGTGTGCCACTCCTGATTCCTGTGTGCGTCATCTCTCAGTCAGTGGGCCATAGAACGCCTATTTTTGTTTTTATTTGTTTTATAAATTCTCCCTGAAAAAATCATTTTATTTTATTTGGTTTCTAAATTCTTCCTGATAAAATCATATTTTTTTTATTATTTTTTTTTCTAAAGTCTCCCTGAAAAAAAAAAAAAAAAAAAAAAAAACAGTGGGAGATTAATATTGGCCTTTCTGCTTGTGTGCCAGTCTTGACTCCTGGGTGTGCCATCTCTCTCTCTCTCTCTCTCTCTCTCTCTCCAATTGTGGTCCATAGAAAGCCTATATTTTTTTTCCTTGATTTGGGTTCCAAAATCTACCAGAGAAAATAACTCCATCAATCATTGGTAGAAAAATATTGGCCTCTGGGCTTGTGTGCCACTCCTGATTCCTGTGTGCGTCATCTCTCAGTCAGTGGGCCATAGAACGCCTATTTTTGTTTTTATTTGTTTTATAAATTCTCCCTGAAAAAATCATTTTATTTTATTTGGTTTCTAAATTCTTCCTGATAAAATCATATTTTTTTTATTATTTTTTTTTCTAAAGTCTCCCTGAAAAAAAAAAAAAAAAACAACCAAAAAAAACAGTGGGAGATTAATATTGGCCTTTCTGCTTGTGTGCCAGTCTTGACTCCTGGGTGTGCCATCTCTCTCTCTCTCTCTCTCTCTCTCTCCAATTGTGGTCCATAGAAAGCCTATATTTTTTTTCCTTGATTTGGGTTCCAAAATCTACCAGAGAAAATAACTCCATCAATCATTGGTAGAAAAATATTGGCCTCTGGGCTTGTGTGCCACTCCTGATTCCTGTGTGCGTCATCTCTCACTCAGTGGCCCATAGAAAGCATATAGTTTGTTACATTTGTTTTCTAAATTCTCCCTGCAAAAATCAATTTTTTTTTTTTGGGGGGGTTTCTAAAGTGTTCCTGAAAAAAATAAAAATAAAAAAAAAATAATAGTGTGACATTAATATTAACATTTGTGCTTCAGTGACAGTCCTGCGTGTGGGGCATCTCTCTAATTTGCAGCCACCAAAAAAAGAGTGTGTAACATTGGGCCTGATTTTCGCTGTGGTCTCACCAACCTGTAAAGGGGTAGCTAAATCATACTGAAGTTATAGCTCACCGTGTAAGTTGTGTGACTGCAACAAATAACGTTAGTTTGGTTACGTTTTTAAAACAATGAGGAAGTCTAGTGGAAGAGGTCGTGGCCGGGGGCGTTCATTGTCAGCTGGTAATGAGGGTAGTGGTAGTGGTGGAGCATCAGGTGGTCGTGGGGAAAAAAATATTGCACCTAAGTCTGGAGCTGTGGAGCCAGGTTCGTCGTCCGGCTACACAAGGCCTCGAACGCTCCCTTTTCTGGGATTAGGAAAACCGCTTTTAAAGCCGGAGCAGCAAGAGCAAGTTTTGGCTTATCTTGCTGACTCAGCCTCTAGCTCTTTTGCCTCCTCTCGTGAAACTGGTAAAAGTAAAAGCAGCGCGTCGTTAGTGGATGTTCACGGTCAGGGACAAGTCACTTCCTTGTCCTCTTCAGCAAAAACAACAACAGAGAAGAATGCAGCAGGCGACACAACGGGTTACTCCATGGAGCTCTTTACACATACCGTCCCTGGCTTAGAAAGTGAAGCAGTTAACAGTCCATGCCCATTACAAATTGAATCTGACATGGAGTGCACTGACGCACAGCCACAGCCAGACTACTATGCTGGTCCTTTGACTCAGACCACAACATTGCCCTCGCAGGGTGCTGATCAAGAATCAGACCCTGATGAGACTATGTTGCCCCATCACGAACGCTATACCACCGAACGACACGGTGACACAGACGAAGTTGCGCAGGAGGTACAAGAAGAGTTATTAGATGACCCAGTTCTTGACCCCGATTGGCAGCCATTGGGGGAACAGGGTGCAGGCGGCAGCAGTTCTGAAGCAGAGGAGGAGGAGGGGCCGCAGCAGGCATCAACATCGCCACAGGTTCCATCTGCCGGGCCCGTATCTTGCCCAAAACGCGTGGCAAAGCCAAAACCTGGTGGAGGACAGCGTGGCCATCCGGTTAAAGCTCAGTCTGCAATGCCTGAAAAGGTATCCGATGCTAGAAAGAGTGCAGTCTGGCATTTTTTTAAACAACATCCAATTGATCAGCGCAAAGTCATCTGTCAAAAATGTTCTACTTCCTTAAGCAGAGGTCAGAATCTGAAAAGTCTCAATACTAGTTGCATGCATAGACATTTAACCACCATGCATTTGAAAGCTTGGACTAACTACCAAACGTCCCTTAAGGTTGTTGCACCCTCGGCCAATGAAGCTAGTCATCAACGCAACATCCCTTCCGGCAGTGTAGGACCACCATTTAGCGCACCACCTGCTGTATCTGTGCAGGTATCTTTGCCAGGCCAAAGCAGTCAGGGTCAGGGAATCACCAGTTTCGTAGTAGAAAACACTGCATCTAGGGCACCGGCGGCAACAATACCATCTCCCACCGTCTCTCAGTCTGCCATGTCCACCGGCACCCCCGCTAGTTCCACGATCTCCATCTCTCCAGTCCAGCTCACCCTACATGAGACTATGGTTAGAAAAAGGAAATACTTAGCCTCGCATCCGCGTACACAGGGTTTGAACGCCCACATAGCTAGACTAATCTCGTTAGAGATGATGCCCTACCGGTTAGTTGAAAGCGAAGCTTTCAAAGACCTGATGGACTACGCTGTACCACGCTACGAGCTACCCAGTCGACACTTTTTTTCCAGAAAAGCCATCCCAGCCCTCCACCAGCATGTTAAAGAGCGCATCGTCCATGCACTCAGGCAATCTGTGAGCACAAAGGTGCACCTGACAACAGATGCATGGACCAGTAGGCATGGCCAGGGACGTTACGTGTCCATCACGGCACACTGGGTAAATGTGGTGGATTCAGGGTCCACAGGGGACAGCAAGTTTGGGACAGTTCTGCCTAGCCCACGGTCTAGTAAACAGTTGTCTGTAGCCGTTCGCACCCCCTCCTCCTCCTCCTCCTCCTCGTCCTCCTGCAGAAGCAAGAGCTCGTCCACAGACCGCAGTCGCACAAACACTCCATCCGCACCTGCCACTGTTGCACACCAGGTCTCCCATTATGGGGCAGCTACTGGCATACGTCAGCAGGCTGTATTGGCTATGAAGTGTTTGGGCGACAATAGACACACCGCGGAAGTTCTGTCCGAGTTCTTGCAGCAAGAAACGCAGTCGTGGCTGGGCACTGTAGATCTTGAGGCAGGCAAGGTAGTGAGTGATAACGGAAGGAATTTCATGGCTGCCATCTCCCTTTCCCAACTGAAACACATTCCTTGCCTGGCTCACACCTTAAACCTGGTGGTGCAGTGCTTCCTGAAAAGTTATCCGGGGTTATCCGACCTGCTCCTCAAAGTGCGTGGACTTTGCGCACATATCCGCCGTTCGCCTGTACACTCCAGCCGTATGCAGACCTATCAGCGTTCTTTGAACCTTCCCCAGCATCGCCTAATCATAGACGTTGCAACAAGGTGGAACTCAACACTGCACATGCTTCAGAGACTGTGCGAACAGAGGCGGGCTGTTATGTTTTTGTGGGAGGATACACATACACGGGCAGGCAGTAGGATGGCAGACATGGAGTTGTCAGGTGTGCAGTGGTCGAAGATTCAAGACATGTGTCAAGTCCTTCAGTGTTTTGAGGAATGCACACGGCTGGTTAGTGCAGACAACGCCATAATAAGCATGAGCATCCCCCTAATGCGTCTGCTGATGCAAAGTTTGACGCACATAAAGGATCAGGCGTCTGCACCAGAGGAAGAGGAAAGCCTTGATGACAGTCAGCGATTGTCTGGTCAGGGCAGTGTACATGACGAGGTACCGGGCGAAGAGGAGGTGGAGGATGAGGAGGATGATGGGGATGAGTATATTTTTAATGAGGAAGCTTTCCCGGGGGCACGGGAAATTGGTGGCGTGGCAAGGCCGGGTTCTGGTTTTTTGAGGGACACAAGTGACGTAGATTTGCCTGCAACTGCCCCTCAACCAAGCACAACGGCAGATTTGACAACGGGAACTTTGGCCCACATGGCGGATTATGCCTTGCGTATCCTCAAAAGGGACACACGCATTACAAAAATGATGAACGATGACGATTACTGGTTGGCCTGCCTCCTTGATCCTCGCTATAAAGGCAAATTGCAAAATATTATGCCACATGAGAACTTGGAACTAATATTAGCAACAAAACAATCAACTCTTGTTGACCGTTTGCTTCTGGCATTCCCTGCACACAGCGCCCGTGATCGTTCTCACACGAGCTCCAGGGGCCAGCAGACCAGAGGTGTTAGAGGGGCAGAAATCAGAAGTGGCGTTGGCCAGAGGGGTTTTCTGACCAGGTTGTGGAGTGATTTTTCTATGACCGCAGACAGGACAGGTACTGCAGCATCAATTCAAAGTGACAGGAGACAACATTTGTCCAGTATGGTTACAAACTATTTTTCATCCCTTATCGACGTTCTCCCTCAACCGTCATTCCCATTTGATTACTGGGCATCCAAATTAGACACCTGGCCAGAATTGGCAGAATATGCATTGCAGGAGCTTGCTTGCCCGGCAGCTAGTGTCCTATCAGAAAGAGTATTCAGTGCTGCAGGTTCAATACTAACAGAAAAAAGGACTCGTCTGGCTACCCAAAATGTAGATGATCTAACCTTCATTAAAATGAACCACAACTGGATTTCAAAATCTTTTGCCCCACCCTGCCCGGCTGACACCTAGCTTTCCTATGAAAAGGTCTTGCCTGTGGACTATTCTGAATGACTTTTCCAATCTCGTAATTTTCTTCACCTGATTGTCCAGCATACGACATGTTTCCACCTCACGAAATGGCCAAACTCCCCACACGGGGCCGTGCTATCGCCACTTTGCGCTTGGACCCTTGAGAGTGCTGTTTGTCTGAAGAGGTGGGTGTGGCCGCTTTTGGTCGACGGCACTGCCACTGGGTCCCTCATAGTACAATAAAGTGTCTCTGGCGGTGGTGGTGCGCACCCAACGTCAGACACACCGTTGTAATATGAGGGGCCCTGTGCCTGTACCGCCGGCCACAAGACAGTTCCCCCCCCCCAGCTCAAACAGTGCTCTACCACTAGCAAAATTATCTCTCACAGCTCCACCAATGTTTAGTCTATGCGCTGACATCCTTCAATGCCTGGCACTGACAATACCATTGTTTTGACATTTTTGTTATGTTAGGCCTTCGAAGCCTGTCTGCGGTCCCTTCTTTCTACAACTACTACACTGACCAGGCCACTGCTGGCCGTGTTACCCTGGAACCAATTTAAAAGTGCCTACAGTCAGCCCAATTTTGTTATGTTAGGCCTTCGAAGACTGTCTGCCGTCACTCCTTCCACTAGACTTCCACTGACCATACACTGCTGCCCATGTACCCCTGGAACCAATTTAAAATTGCCTACAGCCATGTGTTATTATTTTAGGCCTTCGATGCCTGTCTGTGGTCACTCCTTCCACTAGGCCTCCACTGACCACACCACTGCTGCCCGTGTACCCCTGGAACCAATTTAAAATTGCCTACAGCCATGTTTTATTATTTTAGGCCTTCGATGCCTGTCTGCGGTCACTCCTTCCACTAGGCCTCCACTGACCACACCACTGCTGCCCGTGTACCCCTGGAACCAATTTAAAATTGCCTACAGCCAGCCCAATTTTTTTATTTTAGGCCTTCGATGCCTGTCTGCGGTCCATTCTTTCAACTACTACTACACTGACCAGGGCACTGCTGCCCAAGTACCCCTGGAACCAATTTAAAATTGACTACAGCCATGTGTTAATATTTTAGGCCTTCGATGCCTGTCTGTGGTCACTCCTTCCACTAGGCCTCCACTGACCACACCACTGCTGCCCATGTACCCCTGGAACCAATTTAAAATTGCCTACAGCCATGTGTTATTATTTTAGGCCTTCGATGCCTGTCTGCGGTCACTCCTTCCACTAGGCCTCCACTGACCACACCACTGCTGCCCGTGTACCCCTGGAACCAATTTAAAATTGCCTACAGCCAGCCCAATTTTTTTATTTTAGGCCTTCGATGCCTGTCTGCGGTCCATTCTTTCAACTACTATTACACTGACCAGGGCACTGCTGCCCGTGTACCCCTGGAACCAATTTAAAATTGCCTACAGCCATGTGTTATTATTTTAGGCCTTCGATGCCTGTCTGTGGTCACTCCTTCCACTAGGCCTCCACTGACCACACCACTGCTGCCCGTGTACCCCTGGAACCAATTTAAAATTGCCTACAGCCATGTTTTATTATTTTAGGCCTTCGATGCCTGTCTGCGGTCACTCCTTCCACTAGGCCTCCACTGACCACACCACTGCTGCCCGTGTACCCCTGGAACCAATTTAAAATTGCCTACAGCCAGCCCAATTTTTTTATTTTAGGCCTTCGATGCCTGTCTGCGGTCCATTCTTTCAACTACTACTACACTGACCAGGGCACTGCTGCCCAAGTACCCCTGGAACCAATTTAAAATTGACTACAGCCATGTGTTAATATTTTAGGCCTTCGATGCCTGTCTGTGGTCACTCCTTCCACTAGGCCTCCACTGACCACACCACTGCTGCCCGTGTACCCCTGGAACCAATTTAAAATTGCCTACAGCCATGTGTTATTATTTTAGGCCTTCGATGCCTGTCTGCGGTCACTCCTTCCACTAGGCCTCCACTGACCACACCACTGCTGCCCGTGTACCCCTGGAACCAATTTAAAATTGCATACAGCCAGCCCAATTTTTTTATTTTAGGCCTTCGATGCCTGTCTGCGGTCCATTCTTTCAACTACTACTACACTGACCAGGGCACTGCTGCCCGTGTACCCCTGGAACCAATTTAAAATTGCCTACAGCCATGTGTTATTATTTTAGGCCTTCGATGCCTGTCTGCGGTCACTCCTTCCACTAGGCCTCCACTGACCACACCACTGCTGCCCGTGTACCCCTGGAACCAATTTAAAATTGCCTACAGCCATGTTTTATTATTTTAGGCCTTCGATGCCTGTCTGCGGTCACTCCTTCCACTAGGCCTCCACTGACCACACCACTGCTGCCCGTGTACCCCTGGAACCAATTTAAAATTGCCTACAGCCAGCCCAATTTTTTTATTTTAGGCCTTCGATGCCTGTCTGCGGTCCATTCTTTCAACTACTACTACACTGACCAGGGCACTGCTGCCCAAGTACCCCTGGAACCAATTTAAAATTGACTACAGCCATGTGTTAATATTTTAGGCCTTCGATGCCTGTCTGTGGTCACTCCTTCCACTAGGCCTCCACTGACCACACCACTGCTGCCCGTGTACCCCTGGAACCAATTTAAAATTGCCTACAGCCATGTGTTATTATTTTAGGCCTTCGATGCCTGTCTGCGGTCACTCCTTCCACTAGGCCTCCACTGACCACACCACTGCTGCCCGTGTACCCCTGGAACCAATTTAAAATTGCCTACAGCCAGCCCAATTTTTTTATTTTAGGCCTTCGATGCCTGTCTGCGGTCCATTCTTTCAACTACTATTACACTGACCAGGGCACTGCTGCCCGTGTACCCCTGGAACCAATTTAAAATTGCCTACAGCCATGTGTTATTATTTTAGGCCTTCGATGCCTGTCTGTGGTCACTCCTTCCACTAGGCCTCCACTGACCACACCACTGCTGCCCGTGTACCCCTGGAACCAATTTAAAATTGCCTACAGCCATGTTTTATTATTTTAGGCCTTCGATGCCTGTCTGCGGTCACTCCTTCCACTAGGCCTCCACTGACCACACCACTGCTGCCCGTGTACCCCTGGAACCAATTTAAAATTGCCTACAGCCAGCCCAATTTTTTTATTTTAGGCCTTCGATGCCTGTCTGCGGTCCATTCTTTCAACTACTACTACACTGACCAGGGCACTGCTGCCCAAGTACCCCTGGAACCAATTTAAAATTGACTACAGCCATGTGTTAATATTTTAGGCCTTCGATGCCTGTCTGTGGTCACTCCTTCCACTAGGCCTCCACTGACCACACCACTGCTGCCCGTGTACCCCTGGAACCAATTTAAAATTGCCTACAGCCATGTGTTATTATTTTAGGCCTTCGATGCCTGTCTGCGGTCACTCCTTCCACTAGGCCTCCACTGACCACACCACTGCTGCCCGTGTACCCCTGTAACCAATTTAGAATTGCCTACAGCCATGTGTTATTATTTTAGGCCTTCGATGCCTGTCTGCGGTCCATTCTTTCAACTACTACTACACTGACCAGGGCACTGCTGCCCGTGTACCCCTGGAACCAATTTAAAATTGCCTACAGCCATGTGTTATTATTTTAGGCCTTCGATGCCTGTCTGCGGTCACTCCTTCCACTAGGCCTCCACTGACCACACCACTGCTGCCCGTGTACCCCTGGAACCAATTTAAAATTGCCTACAGCCAGCCCAATTTTTTTATTTTAGGCCTTCGATGCCTGTCTGCGGTCCATTCTTTCAACTACTACTACACTGACCAGGGCACTGCTGCCCGTGTACCCCTGGAACCAATTTAAAATTGCCTACAGCCATGTGTTATTATTTTAGGCCTTCGATGCCTGTCTGTGGTCACTCCTTCCACTAGGCCTCCACTGACCTGTCTACTGCGGCCCGTGTACCCCTTGAACCAACCTAATAAAATATTTAAAAAATTAATTTGATTATAAAAAATAAGATCGTGTTGAGATCTCAAATGCAGACATTTTAACAATCAAAACAAACACACAACAAATATCTGGAACTGTACTACAAAGGTCCAACAGCTACAATTTCTTTCTCCTGCAAGAAGTTAACTGAAAGTTTTTTGGAGTTGTTAACACAGATATGGCATCCACCGAGTGTTGTCCTGTCGCGTCTCCTTTAAATTATTTCCAATAAGATGTTAAACTATTAATTTAATAAAATCAATAATTAAAAAAATAATTGAGTAAGTCAAAAGCACATTGCAAATAAACATTAATTACAAATCAAGAAGCATGGCGCGTCCGAGGGTGAGTAGATACCGAATAAGAATATAATCACCCTCGGACGCGCAATGCTTATTTACAACAGCCTTCCTTCCTAAGAATCAGCCCTTCCGTGGTGTAGAGAGAGGTTGTTGTTACACTCCAAGGTGTTCCCCAGGTTGCCTTTCCTGAGCTTCGATCTTCCGGCTCTCGTTTAGTAGCTGTTGGAAACTACGCTGCATTAGGCCTACTAATTGTGTATGGGTGAAACAGTGGCGCATCTGCGGTCCCTCCTTCCACTAGGCCTCCACTGACCTGTCTACTGCGGCCCGTGTACCCCTTGAACCAACCTAATAAAATATTTAAAAAATTAATTTGATTATAAAAAATAAGATCGTGTTGAGATCTCAAATGCAGACATTTTAACAATCAAAACAAACACACAACAAATATCTGGAACTGTACTACAAAGGTCCAACAGCTACAATTTCTTTCTCCTGCAAGAAGTTAACTGAAAGTTTTTTGGAGTTGTTAACACAGATATGGCATCCACCGAGTGTTGTCCTGTCGCGTCTCCTTTAAATTATTTCCAATAAGATGTTAAACTATTAATTTAATAAAATCAATAATTAAAAAAATAATTGAGTAAGTCAAAAGCACATTGCAAATAAACATTAATTACAAATCAAGAAGCATGGCGCGTCCGAGGGTGAGTAGATACCGAATAAGAATATAATCACCCTCGGACGCGCAATGCTTATTTACAACAGCCTTCCTTCCTAAGAATCAGCCCTTCCGTGGTGTAGAGAGAGGTTGTTGTTACACTCCAAGGTGTTCCCCAGGTTGCCTTTCCTGAGCTTCGATCTTCCGGCTCTCGTTTAGTAGCTGTTGGAAACTACGCTGCATTAGGCCTACTAATTGTGTATGGGTGAAACAGTGGCGCATCTGCGGTCCCTCCTTCCACTAGGCCTCCACTGACCTGTCTACTGCGGCCCGTGTACCCCTTGAACCAACCTAATAAAATATTTAAAAAATTAATTTGATTATAAAAAATAAGATCGTGTTGAGATCTCAAATGCAGACATTTTAACAATCAAAACAAACACACAACAAATATCTGGAACTGTACTACAAAGGTCCAACAGCTACAATTTCTTTCTCCTGCAAGAAGTTAACTGAAAGTTTTTTGGAGTTGTTAACACAGATATGGCATCCACCGAGTGTTGTCCTGTCGCGTCTCCTTTAAATTATTTCCAATAAGATGTTAAACTATTAATTTAATAAAATCAATAATTAAAAAAATAATTGAGTAAGTCAAAAGCACATTGCAAATAAACATTAATTACAAATCAAGAAGCATGGCGCGTCCGAGGGTGAGTAGATACCGAATAAGAATATAATCACCCTCGGACGCGCAATGCTTATTTACAACAGCCTTCCTTCCTAAGAATCAGCCCTTCCGTGGTGTAGAGAGAGGTTGTTGTTACACTCCAAGGTGTTCCCCAGGTTGCCTTTCCTGAGCTTCGATCTTCCGGCTCTCGTTTAGTAGCTGTTGGAAACTACGCTGCATTAGGCCTACTAATTGTGTATGGGGTGTAGAGACAGGTTGTGTTACACTCCAAGGTTTTCACCAGGTTGCCTTTCCTGAGCTTCGATCTTCATGCTCTCGTTTAGTAGGTGTCGGAAAGTAGGCTGCATTAGGCCTACAAATTGGGTATGGGGTGGAGAGAGATGGTGTGTTACACTCCAAGGTGTTCCCCAGGTTTCCTTGCCATTGCTTCGGTCTTCCGACTCTCGTTTAGTAGTTGTAGAAAAGTACACAGCATTAGGCCTACAAAATGGGTATGGGGTGGAGAGAGATGGTGTGTTACACTCCAAGGTGTTCCCCAGGTTGCCTTTCCTGAGCTTCTATCTTCAGGCTCTCATTAAATTGTGGTTAAATGGAACAACTGCATTTGGCGTACTAGTTGGTTTGGGGCCTACTATCGGTGTCTGCCACTCCTTGCTGTTCTCCTGGTTTCCTTTCCTGAAATACCATTTTCAGCCTCTCGTTAAGTAGTTGTTAATGTTAGACTGCATTTGGCCTACTAGTTGGGTTGGGGCCTACTATCGGTGTCTGCCACTCCTTGCTGTTCTCCTCCACTGAACAAAGCTGTGCCGCCTGTTTACTACGGTTGCCAATTTTGAACTGCATTTCGACTACTTACTGATTTGGCCCTACTCTCTGTGTCAGCCTCTCATTCCAGTTGTCCTCCACTGCAATGCCCCCTGGTTATTCCTGTGTTACCAATTTTGAACTGCATTTAGCCAACTTTATTCTTTGGGTCTATATCTGTGTTTCCTCCTCATCCTGCCCATTGCCCAGCCAGTGATAGATGAGTCTGCTGGTACATTGACCCATAACGCAACATTCCCCGTGCACGCTACACAACAACATTGTGACCCTGCTGAAAGTCAGGTTGCTCTTCCCGCATACCATACCACCTTACACGGGGACAAAGAGGAAGGTGCAGATGAAAGTGCAGGTTCCTTCATCAGGTGGGGGGAGGAATACTAGTTGGCGACGTCACTGGCACAGGGCCTCTCATAGTACGCAAAAGTGTTGCTGCCGGTGGGAGGCGCCCCCGCCGTGCAAACACACCGCTGTACTTTGAGGGGCCCTGTGCCAGTGCCAATGCCAACGAGTGGGCCCCCCCTGCTTGCTCAGGTTCACAGCACTTGCAAAGTTGAAATACTTACCTCTCCCTGCTCCACTGCCGTGACGTGGTCCAGATTTCCTGGGCCCACTAATTACTTGAACCAGCCCTACCCCCCACAACTTTAGCCAAATGACCCCCAATTTCAAATGCCTTCCAATTATTATAAGGTAAATTACGCTTGACAAGCTTCATTAAGAAGAATGGATGGTTTTGACATTAAAATGGGCACTCTAGGTGTTTTCCTGGCCCCCACTCACTGCCGACTATGCTGCCCCATTGACTTGCATTGGGTTTCGTGTTTCGGTCGATCCCGACTTTACGTCATAATCGGCCGATTTCACTCGACCCGACTTTGGACATAGTCGGGTTTCGCAAAACCCGGCTCGACTCTAAAAAGGTCAAGGTCGCTCAACTCTAGTATTTAGATGTATTTTTTGTCTTGTGTTAGATGTCCAAAAAAATCATTCTTTTGTGCACTAATATTCAGGTAGCCTTTTCTTCCTTGCCCGGTCTCCTACAAGGAGGCACATACTCAGATGTAGTAGACTGCATCTGAGTGTTCATCTCCTATAAGCGTCGGAATCTTGTTTTGCGGACACCCGGGAGGTGTCACTCAGACTGCAGCTGCTGATGGTCTGGCATCTCTTAATTCTATACACTAAACCATTGTGTGCAGCAGTCAGTGTTGGAATCAGTCAATATGCTGGTTTAGTAATGAATGAATCTACACCAGCACGAACTGTCACTCAGTGTTGATGGTGCTGGTTTCTTGTTAACCTGACGCGCTCATCAGCGCTATCATCAGCACTGCTGAATGTCTACTTAATAATATCAATACTCAAAATTGAAGGAAAAAAAATCATGAATCTACAGCACCAACACGCACTGTCACTGCTGTCGCATTGCGTGCTGGTTTCTTGTTAAGTTGTTGTGCTCATCAGCACTGTCATTGTCATCAGCGCTGTCAGCATACCTCCCAACATTTGAAGAAGGCAAAGAGGGACAAAGGTAGCAGCGTGCACAGTGCGCCAAGGTAAATTTTAGGCCACACCCCTGACCACACCCATTTCACAACTAGTCACACCCATATCCACGCCCCAACCACATCCATTTAGCATTGCTGATCACATTGCTTCATAAACAATAATTATAAGCAGAAACAATTATGGCAACACAGTGCTCCATACTGTTTAATGGCCACACATGATGCTCAATACTGTATAATGGCCACATAGTTCTCCATAATGTATAATGGCCACACATGATGTTCCATACTGTATAATGGCCACACAGTGCTCCATACTGTATAATGGCCACACATGATGCTCCATACTGTATAATGGCCACACAGTGCTCCATACTTTATAATGGCCACACATGATGCTCAATACTGTATAATGGCCAGAGATGATGCTCCATACTGTATAATGGCCACACATGATGCTCCATACTGTATAATGGCCACACAGTGCTCCATACTGTATAATGGCCACACATGATGCTCAATAATGTATAACGGCCACACAGTGCTCCATACTGTATAATGGCCCCACATGATGCTCCATACTGTATAATGGCCACACAGTGCTCCATACTGTATAATGGCCACACATGATGATATAAGTGTACAGTCGGGGCTGATGATCTGTCCCAGCAGCTCTGCTTACAATGCAGGCAAAGATTTCACCACCTGTCACTGTCCACACTGCTGCCTCACAGATCCTGCACATTGCAATGTAGCCCGGCTCTGCAAACTCTGAATGCACTCAGACAACACCACTATCTACTGGCTCCACTCCATAACTGCTGTAGTATATAAAGGATGTATATATATATATATATATATATATATACTGTGCCTATGACTAACAGGCTGCACTGGATTGCTCTAACTGCTGCCATTACTCCTGTTATAATGCCTTGTACTGCAAGCATAGCAGAGCAGGGCCAGCTGCAACACACACACACAGGTACCTCAGAATCAGAATGTCCTCTCTCCCTCTCTGAACCACCATCCCGGAAGAATAAGATACGGAGGGGGCGTGTCCTAATACAAGGGGGCGTGTCAGCTGGTCCTCCTGTTGGCTGTGCAGGAGAGGTAGATTCCCATGCGGGACTGCGGGGCACAGCCTCAAATTCGGGACAGTCCCGCAGTATGAGGAACAGCTGGGAGCTATGCTGTCAGTGCTCATCAGCGCTATCATCAGATTGTCATCAGAGCAGTCAACAGCGCTGTTGCTGTCTGTGTCACTGCAGAAGAGTGCCTTCAGTCCTGACAACTCTCAGATCTATTAAACACCGCCTATGTCCTGAGCTATCAGCACTGGCATTAGTTCTAGTAGTTTTCTCATATTCAAATGAGCTTTATTGGCAGGACCAAATACACATTAGCCTTGCCAAAGCAAGTGTAGTGCTGATGTAGGGAGATAGACCGGACCTCAGGTACCTACATGCCGGGTCCGAAACTAGAAAGGCTGCATCCTCTGTTCCCGGGGGATAGCTTTGAGGAGGCGGACCTTCCTGCAGACCCAGAGAGGCATGGGAGAGCCAGAAGAGGGCACACAGCCAGTGAAGAGAAAACGCGCAAGAGGAGAGTTGAAGGCCAGAGCAGAGCAGTGCGCAGAGCAGTGAGTGGCACGCTCGGTCTCCCTTGCCATCAAAGAGTACTGGTGCTGTAGCAGGCCGCATAAAGGAGACCCCGTCGCCTGCAGAACCGAGTGTGCTCAGCAGCACTCCAGAGCGAGGGACCGCTGCAGAGCCGTGCAGAGTGGAGCAGAGCCGTGCAGGACAGAAGTGTGCAGAGCCATGCACACAGGGCGGAGCCGAGCCAGGTGCTGCAGCAGACATAGAGAGGAGTGCTCTGGTCAGGAGCATCAGCGTCAAAGAGACCGGCGTCGCTTGCCGCCAACAGTGGGGACCAGGGAGAGATGGATGTGCGGTGTGTGCCTAGTATTAGCCAGAGAGTACCAGGTGCTGTATACGACGTGACCATGAGTATCGCACGCCATGCGCTGCCCCCAAGAGAGATCACACACAGGACTGAGACTTGCACCCTGACGTGGGGAGAGAATAGTTGTCCTGACCGTCTGTTACCTGACTACCCCCCATTTGAGAGAGTTGAGCCACGTTGGGCTCGCACCGGACTGTGGCCCGTGTCTGTAATAGCTACATTGGTATATGGACTAGGCCCAGTGGAAGGTACCGGAGACAGACCACTGCCGCCAGAATACGGAACCAGCAACTACAGTACCCTCAAGGAGGAGGTGCTGCGCCTGCCGTTGCCGGCGCTATTTAGTGCACAGCAGGAGCTGCAGTGTGAGAACTTCCATATACTCTTGCTTCCTAATTGTTGGGTTTTAACTGTTGCATTTTACCGTACCTTTAATACCGCTAACTCTTTACCTCCCTGCGTGGAGTATCTCCCCTGTAAATAAACCTGTTAACCCTTGTTCTGCCTTCCGTCCGTCACTGCATCCCACGTTCCTTCATAGCTTCCTACACTGGCAACTCTGCTGTACTGCCCCTCCACCATACTGACTGCTGTGCCATTATGTCTCACACTGAGACTGTTCTAAGCTATCATGGCGACATTCTTATGATTGGCAGATCTGGCAGCATTATGAGAGTAGAGCTACTTGAAGTGTTTATAATGAGACTCAACTCTACAAGCACTGTCTCTCTCCCACACACTTACTGCAAGAGATGAGAGCTGTGAGTTAATCACACTCAGGTCTGCTGTGCTCCAGCACATGTCAATACTCTAGTGTGGAGAGCAGACTGTTCATCAATGCTATTGTGGGGGAGTGATCTTCTTTTGTAGGCATGTGGACTGTCTTAGGCCAGTTTCACACGTCCTGATATTTCCGGTTCCGGAAAAAACGGTACCGGAGATATCAGTGTCCGTGTGTGTACTATATGTGGCATACATGTGGCAACCATGTGCCGCCTGTGTGCCGCATCAGTACCACAAGGCCGGCCGCTGGGGAAGTAGTGCTACTGTAAGCGCTGTTCCCCTGGCGAGCAGGGGAGAATGAATGAATAATATGCAGCGGGCACAAGCTCAGTAACTAGCGCTGACATCACTGAGTCACTCGCCGGCATGAACTCCTGTGACCTCAGGACCGTGGGAGAATGCAAGTGATGAGGTCACGGCAGTTCAAGCTCTGTCACAGTGACCTCATCACTTGCATTCTCCCACAGTAATGTGGTCACAGAAGTTCATGCCGGTGAGAGAGCACAGACTCAGTGACATCACCGCTAGTTCCTGAGCCTGCACCCTCTGCATATAATTCATTCCCCAGTAGTTTACAGCCAGGCCGGTTGCATTAGCACTGCACCCAGTTGTAAACTATCTATTCCCCAGATATGGATTACAGCGTGGGACTGACTGTGCGCCGAACAGGTATGGGTATATTGTTGGTTTGCTATTTTTATTTATTACAGGAGATCAAGGGCGTCACATGGATTACCTTTGGCCTGGGACAAATCATAGAATCCCATGATTTGCAGTATCATCTCTACGCCAATGACACGCAGATCTACCTTTCCGGACCTGACCTCATCTCCTTAATCACCAAAATACCACTGTCACGCTCACGCCCTGACTGGTGGGCGTGAGCTCATGGGGTTTGTGGCCCCACTGTGCCACAAACCAGACTACCCTGGAAAGGGTGTGACTATGACAGCTGCCTGGGTTTTCACTGGAGCCTCTGATGGTGAGGTCAGGCTTGCGCAGTAGGCAGCTGCCAGGTGCTACTCCAGGGTGGTGTCTAGCTGTGGCTGCTGATCCCACTTAGAGAACAGGAACACTAGGACAGGTGCGGGCATCAGGCATGACTGGCAGAAGACCGGCTGAAACTCAGATGAGTAGGCTGGCACGGCTGAGGCAAAGGACTGGCAGAGGCACGGCAGAGAACACAGGGCTGGCAGGCACGGCAGAGAACAGGGCTGGCAGGCATGGCAGAGAACACAGGGCTGGCAGGCACGGCAGAGAACAAAGGGCTGGCAGGCATGCCAGAGAACACAGGGCTGGCAGGCACGACAGAGAACACAGGGCTGGCAGCCACGGCAGAGAACACAGGGCTGGCAGGAACACAGGACTGGCAATGACGGCAGGAACACAGGACTGGTTGGTGTGGTGTATGAAGGGACAGGTAGGGACCTGTTCATACAGGAGGTGCAGGTATGGATATGTAGTATGAAGAAACAGGTACAGACTTGTTCACACCGGAGGTGCAGGTAAGAACACAAGCCAGAAGGAAAGGAGAATGAAGGAATAGGTTGGGACCTGTTCACACAGGAGATGCAGGCACGGAAACAAGCCAGAAGGAAAGGAGAACTCAGGAACAGGTTGGGACCTGTTCACACAGGAGATGCAGATATGGAAGGAACAGGTTGAGACCTGTTCACACAGGAGATGCAGGTACGGAAGCAAGCCAGAAGGAAAGGAGAATGAAGGAACAGGTTGGGACCTGTTCACACAGGAAGAGAAGTGCAAGGCTGCAGATAGGAGTGGAAGAGCAGCAAGAGATAGCGTAGCAAGAAAAGCTAAGCAGAGCAGATGTAACGGGGAGCCTAGGTAGGTTAAAGCTAATAACCCGGGCCCCTGCGATATCCCTCAGACTAGGGAAACCCTGCCTGTCCCTGTCCCAGAGATTACACTGATGTTGTGTTTGTCTGGGCGGCCAGGCCTGCCCCTGACTCCTGTTTCAGTACTAATCTGAAACCTCCACCCTCCACCCAGTGATAATTCCTCACACCAACCCCTACAGAAAGCACAGACAGGGAAAACCAAAAACGCACCACGCCGCAAACACACTCAGGAAAACACTATAATGTGCACAGGGCAAAACAAAACACAAATAGGAAGAAGAAATAAGACAAAGGATCATACACCACCAGATATGATATTTCCACTCCAAGAACACCACTCCGAACCAAGATCACTAGGTACAAGACACAAGCTATAATCGGCGATGCCCGAAGTTCAGAAGAACTATTTAAAGGCCGAGGGCGTGACCCAGCCTCCAATCTGAGTACCAGCTAGATTAACTCTGGACAACCTAGATAAAATCTAGCCGGCGCCACTGAGCGCATAGTGGACGAATGCAGAATTACCGCTGTCTGTCGGACGCCCTAGTGTGAATAGCGTCCGACATGACAGCAGAACCGCAAGGAATGTGGAGAGGAGCCGCAGCAAGAGATTTCTGCAGAAGCTAAGCAGAGCGGAGCCTCAAGGAATGTGGATAGGAGCTGCAGCAAGAGATTACTGCAGCAGCAAAGCAGAGCAGACTGCAAGGAATGCGGAGAGGAGCTGTGGCAAAAGATTACTGCAGCAGCAGAAGCTAAGCAGAGTAGAATGGAGCAGAACCGCAGGAGTGTGGAGCAGAGGCAAAGCTACAAAGGTACAGAGCAGGCAGAGCCGCAAGAGTGCTGAGCATAAGCAGACTGAGAACACAAGGAAAGACACAGCAGGGAAGGAAGCCACAGACAAGGAGACAGATAGGACTAAGTTAAGACAAGGTAATGGAACAAGACAAGGGACAAGAACAAAGACACAGGGACCAGGATATTCTGCCTCCTGGAGGGCGGACAACAAGATCAAGGCAAGAACACAGCAAAAGACCACTAGAGAGGGAGAAACACAGAGCAAGGCCTGGAAAACTCAGAAGCTAAGCACAAACTGAGCTAACACATTGCACAGGCCCAGCCCACTGGGTTGAGCTGCACTAAATACTGGAGGCCTCTTGGTAATTGATCAGGAACAGATTAGACAGGTGCACCTGATTCCTATAAGAACCAGAGAGTTCAGGCGCTGCCCCCTATACACACAAGCAGGAAGCATGCAGAGGGCAGAGGCACAGAATATGGAGCTGGCAAGAAATAGAAACTGCATCATTATCTAGAGCAGTGGGTAAGACAGTGTGAGAGATGAGAGGCCATGCCGTGATGCCAGCAGAGTTGTTACAACCACACTGTCTGCTATCTCGGCCTTCTTTTCTGCTCGCTTTCTAAAACTGAACATGGACAAAACAGAATTCATCATCTTTCCCCATCTCACTCTACCCCTCCAAAAGACCTATCCATTAATGTTAATGGCTGCTCATTTTCCCCAGTCCCGCATGCTTGGTGCCTCGGGGTGATCCTCGACTCTGCCCTGTCAAGCCACATATCCAAGCCATTGCCTCCTCAATGCCGTTTCAAACTCAAAAAATATTTCCCAGATCTGCGCATTCCTTGGCCATGAAACCACAAAAACACTAGTGCACACCCTTATCATCTCCCGCCTTGACTACTGCAACCTCCTACTCTCTGGCCTCCCCTCCAGCACTCTGGCACCACTCCAATCCATCCTTCGCTCTGCTGCCCGACTAATCTACCTGTCTCCCTGTTATTCCCCAGCCTCTCACTGGCTTCCTATTATCCAGAGACTCCAGTTCAAAGCCCTTACTATGACATACAAAGCCATCCAGAACCTGTCTCCTCCATATATCTGTGACATGGTCTCCTGGTACTTACCTACACCCAACCTTTGATCCTCAGAAGATTTCCATCTCTACTCCCCTCTTCTCTTCTTCCCACAACCGCATCCAAGACTTCTCCCGTGCTTCCCCCATACTCTGGAACTCTCTACCCCAACACATCATTCTCTACCATAGAAACCTTCAAAAAGAACCTGAAGACTCACCTCTTCTGACAAGCCTACAGCCAGCAGTGATCCTCAACCTACTGAACCGCCGCACAATCAGCTCTACCCTCTCCTAGTGTATCTTCACCCATCCCCTGCAGACTGTGAGCCCTCGCGGGCAGGGTCTTCCGTCCTTCTGTACCCGTTAGTGCCTTGTTTTTTGTTCGTTTATTGCATTTGTCTATATTTTCCCCCTTTTTCACATGTAAAGCGCCATGGAATAAATGGTGCTATAAAAAATGTATAATAATAAGTACAATAAAGATGCAAATATGTGTAGTGTATGATTAAATTAAAATACTTTATTCTGCATGTGTGTGTGTTCAATTAACCGTTTACCAACTATAGGATTAGTAATGGATAGGTGTCTTATTGACCGCTCTCCATAACTAAGCCCGCTTAATGTCACCTTACAATAGGAAGATAACATTAACCCCTCATTACCACACTTGCCACAGCTACAGGGCAAGTGGGAAGAACCGGGCAAAACTCCAGAATAGGTGCATCTAATAGATACACCTTTTCTGGGCAGATGCAGGCTGCAGTTTTTAGGCTGGGGGGCCCATATCCATGGCCCCTTACCAGCCTGAGAATAGCAGCCCGCACCTGTGAGTTTTGCCGGGTTGGTTTAAAAACATAGGGGGACCCTACGTCAGGTTTTTCATTCATTCATTCATTCTCCCCTGTTCACTCTGCTCGCCGACAGAGCAGGGGAGAATGGGTGAAAGCTGCATTCAGCACCACACGCAGGGGAACAACGCTTACAGTAGTGCTACTTCCCTGGCGGCTGTCCGTGCACACGGAGGACACTGTGCACTGTCCGTGAAAACATGCTGACGTGCATAGACCCATTGATTTGAATGGGTCTAAGTGTGTCAGTGTCTCTGGTAAGTGAGAAAACTGTCACTACACGTATCGGAGATACTGACGTGTGAAAGAGGCCAAACTCTGTTCCTGCCCCTGAAGACAACCAGCAGGTCATGTAAATACTGTCTTGTGGTTTTATATATAAAAATGATGTGCATCTTATGTAATGTATTATGGTGATGTATAGCATGTGAAGTGTTAATGCATAATGTGAGTATTGTATAGGATAAGCTTAGGATAAGCTTAGGATAGCATAGGACATAGAATAAGGATAATAGGTTCTGCAAATGTGATAGGAAATAGTTAAGGATAGAACTAGCCCAGTGGATGAGCACTAGTGTTGATAAAAATGGGGACATTCCTGGTTAGAAGGAGTCCGGTGAGACTTAGTGAAGTGCATAGTGAAGACCAAGTTCAGGTGTGGTGGGTTGCTAGAGGCAGCATGTGTCACCTGTTCAAGCCAGTGGGATTCATTACTGGGATCAAGGGCAGTCGCTATTGTCATGTCTGGAGCCTTAAGGTCTGGCATAGGTGCTGGTGGACACATCGTGGTGTCTAAAGTACAATGGAAGATGGATAGGGTCTTTCATAGACAGAAGGTGATGTCCGGTCCCGTGTGCACTGCCGAGGTGGATGGGAAGTCCCTAAGGCTGACCAAATCAGTGGGCTTGGGGGTAGTCCAGGATGAGCTAGTGACAGGACTGAAAAGGAGTTGTGCTAAGAAGGAGGAAAACATGAATTTCTGTGCCCTCTCCCTCCTGTATGAACTTGATGAACTTGAACTGTTAGGCTAGGGTCACATTGCGTTAGTGCAATCCGTTTAGCGCTAGCAGATTGCGCTAACGCAATGTTTTTACCGGGGCCGCGTTCCGGGGTCGCGGTAACGTCCCCGCTCTCGCAGATCCCCGATCTGGCACGCCACAAAACACCGGCGCGTCGCTAGCGCGTGCCGAACATGGCACGCGCTAGTGCTGCACGTTCCCATTGCCGTGAATGGGCGCGCTAACGGACGCGTTGCACGGCGTTAATTTCGCTGTGCAACGCTGTCCGTTAGCGCGTTCCCATTAACGCAATGGGAACCTAGCCTTAAAGGGAGGAACCTTTCAGCAGGATTGTGTGTAAGAAGAAGGACCGAACCGGGGGTACCTGTCCTGTGCCAGGTCCGGAACTGTCGGAGCTGTCTCCTCTTTTGTCTGGGGGAAAACTTAGAGACCCGGACCAACCTTTGCACGACAGAGCAGGGGGCATGGCTACTAAGAGAAAGCCTGAGCGCACGCATAAGCAGACAGACTTGGCGGGAAGAGACAGCGCGCAGCAGCGACAAGAGAGTGCTCTGGCTACTGAGCACCGGAATAGCGCAGGCCCGCACTCGTGCTTCCCTGCGCTAACTCACAAAGACTGTGACCAGTATCTTGCCATGTGCCCGCTGGCTCCTGCGACCCAAGGTGCCAGACGCTCTGGGCCTAGGAGTAACCTGCGCACACTGCTTAGGAAAGACCGGGTGACTCACAGACAACTGTGCCTTCATCCCCGGTATACATCTGCAGAGCCACGTTAGGCTCCATTAGTGTTGTGGACTGTGTTGCACCCTGTGCAGCAGGCCCGGGACCAAAGAACCCGTTGAAGACTCCGAGGACAAGCCGCTGCCATCGGGATTCGACTCAAGGACACCTACAGGATGACGATGGGTTCATCCTGTGCTGACCGTGTTGGCACCACCATACCTATTGTGGACTCTTCAGTTAGGAAGTTGTCAGACTGATAAGTTAACTCTTGAGAACTGTTGTTATCTCTATCATACACTTTACCCCATCCGTATACCAAACCCAAGTTTTACCCTACCTCATTCCTGCGTGGAGTATACCCCTATTACGGTAAACCAAGTTAACTCTTGCTCTACCTCCTGTCCGTTACTGCATCCCACAACCTGCTCACATGTGCACAGTAATCTACAGTAACTGTCAGGTTGGTGCCGTTATACTGATTAAAATGATACCTTGGTTGATGAAATCCATCTTGTGGTTGTTTTTTAATCTTTCTTTTTACTTTTGTGTTAATGATATGCTCATGCTCGGAGGCAGCCTGTGGATGGTGCTGTGGGCGGGGCTTCATGTGGTGCTCTGATTAGATATTTATAATGCACACTGCTGACAGGTCACTAATCCCTCACTGACCTGCCCCCTAGTTTGCATAAGGAATATATGTACATATTGAAGAAAAAAAATGCTTCTGCAGGCAGGTGTGTTATGACCTGGTGGTAAGGACAATAATGGACCTGGTGGTTAAGAGCACACGGAATGACCTGATAGTTACAAATAATATAGGACGAGCTCTGAGACGTGGGAACTCTGCTGACCGCAATCCCTAATCCTATCACACACACTAGAAATAGCCGTGGATTGCTCCTAACGCTCCCTATGCAACTCGACACAGCCTAAGGAACTAGCTAGCCCTGAAGATAGAAAAATAAAGCCTACCTTGCCTCAGAGAAATTCCCCAAAGGAAAAGGCAGCCCCCCACATATAATGACTGTGAGTAAAGATGAAAATACAAACACAGAGATGAAATAGATTTAGCAAAGTGTGGCCCGACTTACTGAACAGACTGAGGATAGGAAAGGTAACTTTGCGGTCAGCACAAAAACTACAAAAAGACCACGCAGAGGGCGCAAAAGACTCTCCGCACCGACTCACGGTGCGGAGGCGCTCCCTCTGCGTCTCAGAGCTTCCAGCAAGCAAGACAAAAATCAAAATAGCAAGCTGGACAGAAAAATAGCAAACAAAGAAAAACAAGCAGGAACTTAGCTTCTGCTGGGAAGACAGGTCACAAGAACGATCCAGGAGTGAACTAGACCAATACTGGAACATTGACAGGTGGCATGGAGCAATGATCTAAGTGGAGTTAAATAGAGCAGCCAGCTAACGAATTAACCTCGTCACCTTTGGAAGGAAACTCAGAAGCCGCAGCCCCACTCACAACCAACAGAGGAAGCCCATGGACAGAACCAGCCGAAGTACCATTCATGACCACAGGAGGGAGCTTGACAACAGAATTCACAACACAGGTGCCAGCTGTGGCACCTGCGCTGCAGCATAATTGCATGTTTAGTGTCCAATTAATAAGTATTCTTGATGTTTTTGAGCAAGTGTAAAGAAAAAAAAACAATATTTGATGCCTGCCGTGCCTGCGCAGTAGCAGCTATCGGTGTGTATAGAGATCAGATAGCTACTATTGCGCAGGCAGCACCATCTTGCTGGAGAAAAAAAAGAAAAATTCCTCCTCCAAATGGCACCACCCGCGCCTGCCTACAAGTGAGTGTGATGCACCCCACATCCTACAGCACACTGGGACATACCTTGTCTGTAAAATGTCAGAGCGAGGCCAGACCACATCTCGGTCACAACTACTACTCTGCTGCACTTTGCACTTTCCCCCGAGTAATGCTGCCTGCTTGTCAATGTCAGAGATCAGTGTCAGAAAGAGGAAGACGTACATGCCTCCAGTAAAATCTCTCTGGTAATGAACGCCCTCCCCTGAGTTTATCTTAGGGGGGGTCGCATGATAACACAGCCCCCGATAGCATTGTTTATACACGGTTTTTTATTGTACGACAGTAAAGGCTTAATGGGTTTTCAACAAGTAAGCTGTGCGACGCACGAGCAGGTTATAACTGGTTTATGCTGGTTTTTCTTCTATGTTCTTCCCGCACTTTTTCGGCATTTTTGATTGGACACCTGGCTCTGAGCGGGAGGAATTTTTTGTATATAAAGCAGCTGTTTTGGGACGGTGTCATCAGTTGACCTCAGGAAGATTTGAAGATAAGAAGACGTCTGATGGAATCGTTGGTGGAACAGCTGCTCAGGAGAGCTGAGGAGGAGGGTGGCGCCGAGTGGTTGCAGAGCTGTTTAGCTATTAAACCTGCTATAAAACCTACCTCCGCTCCGGAGGTTCCCACAGCTCATGCTCCTCGGCCTCCGCTCTCTCCCGCTGTCCCTCCAAAGTCTCCGGCTCCTCAGCATTCATGCCGCAGCTCCGGAAGAAATCGTCAGCTGAGGAGATCCTTTTCGCCGCCACCATCTTCAAGATCAGCTGACCGGACTCGCAAGACCCGAAGCAGGAACAGGAAACCATCGTGTCTGAACACTGAACACTGAATTTGCCGGCAGTCATCAGGCGACGCCTCCGATGTCATCTTTCACAGCCGCTTCTGCTGCCACAGTACCCCGACGAAACTGGACGGCTCTGGCAGGCGGCGGGCATGACAATGGGGACCCATCTAGCCTTCGCACCCATAAAAGAGGTGCGACGGCCCAGGGAGCTCTGGCGCCGGAGGCACACCCGCCAATGAAATCGACAGCAAGGAGAGCGAGCATCGCCTGCGCTGCAGCGGCAGCATGGAGATCCACATCACCCGACTCGGAAGAAGACCCGGAATTTCCTTTGCAACAGCATTCGCCCGCTGATAGGGGCTTGAGTGCTGTTGCTCCCATGGACCAGGACCACATCCAGCCGGATAGGGGTGAGATTTTAAATGTGCCCCCATCTGTCCCCTCTACTAATTTAAAGTCTATGGTTAGGGATATTGTTAATGAATGTTTATCCAAGGGTGCTCCCTCTTCAATCCTCAACACACCTGCTTCACAAAGTGTTGCAGACAGGGTGAATCTTATACAAAAACCGGGTTTACCTGAGGTATTTTTGAAGGAGTCCCTTACATGCGAAATATCTGCGTTAGGATTTCATCTTGGCTCTGCAGTAAAAGAGCAAATATGGAATCGGGAATATGTTGACATTTTTTCATTATTGCCATCTGTCAAAGAACAGCAGCATAAATACGAGAGGAGAGATGAGCATGAAGAAAAAAAGAGGTATTCCCACGTTAAATCATTTAATAATTGGCTCCAAGCCTTTTCTATCTATGCTGCAGTTTTAGGCGAGAAATTCCCTAACATATGTTCAGGCCTTTTTCAACACTTAGATTCTATTCTTAAAGCCTATAGGAATTTTGGGGGTATGGCCTGGCTCATATATGATGAATCTTTCAGACAGAAACTAGCCATGCACCCCAATTTATCTTGGGGCAAGAAGGACATAGGGTTATGGATTAACTTAATGTTGCCTCAAAAATTCTCTACGTCTAGGCAGGGGGTGACTGCTCCTGCAAAAAGGGAGTATGTTTTGCGTTCAACGAAAATAATTGCAAGTGGGCACTTAATTGCCGCTTTCGGCACGAATGCTCTTTTTGCGGAAGCAACCACCCCATGTCAAAATGCTACAAAAAGCAATTTCAATCTGGTCAGCAAGGGCCCGCTAAGGAATCTATTCCAAAGGGCCCCGACTCCGGTGAGATTACAAAACATGGTTCAGTGGCTAGAGGTCTTCCCAGATCAGGAGATTAGCTTGTTGATTTTTCACGGTTTTTATTATGGATTTTTTGTTCCACAATTTAAGGGTGTCGGTTGCACTTTAGTTCAGAATTTACCGTCTGCTGCAGAATTCCCCTTAATTGTGAAAGAAAAAATCTTTAAGGAACTGGAAGCAGGTAGGGCAGCTGGCCCTAAATGACGAGATTGACACAGGTCTTTTCTCAGTCAGATATTCTTCCTTCGATGAGGCTATTGAAATCCTACAGAAATTTGGTCATAACACTTTAATGGCGAAATCAGACATAAAATCAGCCTTCAGTCTTTTACCAGTGAACCCAGATGGGTTCAATTCCCTCGGTTTTAATTTTAATAATAAATTATTTTTTGATAAGTGCCTCCCTATGGGTTTCTCTTTGTCTTGTTATTATTTTGAGTCACTTTCTTCCTTTTTACATTGGGTGGTTGAATTTTCCCTATCGGATGGGGGGTTCTTCATTATTTAGATGACTTCCTTTTTCTAGGCCCCAGTAAATCAAATATCTGTAGTGCGTTATTAGATAGGTCCATTAAAATTTGTGATCATTTCGGTGTTCCTATTGCAGTAGAAAAAACGGTTTCTCCTTGCACTTCATTGGAATTCCTAGGTATTCATATTGATTCCTCTAACATGACATGCTCGCTTCCATTAGATAAGATAGCTAAGATGTGCTCATTAATTAATGAATTCCTACTGAGAGAAAAGTTACCCTTAGAGAGCTTCAATCTCTTTTCGGTATGTTAAATTTTGCGTAAAAAATCTTCCCTATGGGTCGTGCTTTCTCTAAACGTCTTTATGAACTTACATCCGGTCAGTCTTCTCCTCACGCTCATCTTCATTTGAACTGTGAGGTTAAGGATGATTTAAGGATTTGGCTGAAATTCCTGTTAGATTTTAATGGAAAAAATTTATGGCAAACTCTTTTTGCTTTCTCTGAGGAGCTGGATTTGTCAATTTTTACGCATGAACAGTTAGGTATGGGCCTTGCCTTTGCTTCCAACTGGGCCTTTGAGTCGTGGCCCGAGTCATGGGTGGTTAACAAAGTGACTAAGAATCAATCATTTTTGGATCTTTTCTCCATTTTTTTAGCTATCCAGTTTTGAGGCGTTCATTTCTCTAACAGACGCATTGCGTTTTGCTCTGAGAAACAAAACTTGGTCTTCATGCTGAATACCCTCTCATCTAAGTTTATTTGTCACCGCCAGGCGTCACATGCTTTGGATCAAGTGTCGGAAGAGGTCATGGGAAGATCAATTTGTCCTCCACAGTTATGGGACTTGATTCAGGTTTAATTCAGCGCTTCGTCGAAAATTCTTTCGCAAATTAAACTTGGGACGATTATTCGGCTGCTTGGAGTTTGTGGGTTAAATTTTGTCAATTCCATAAATATCCCCTTTAATGAGTCTGACCCAGCCATCTCATTGTGTTTCGTGGAGCAGTTAGTTAAAAATGGTTTATCTTATTCAGCCCTATCTAAGAATTTAGCGGGAGTGTTGTTTTTTCTTAAGGTTTTAGGAAAGAAACCTTTAACTGAAATTTTTATAGTTAAGCAATTTTTAAAGGGTTTTAGGAAGGCCACTTTTACTCCAGATGGTCGACGTCCGATATTGGTAAACCTGTTAAGAGACATCTGTTTATCTCTTTTCACCGTGTGTAACGATCACTTCGAGGCGTTCCTTTTTTCTACGGCTTTTTCTTTTTCATTTTTTGCGGCTCTACGCGTTAGCGAAATCGTTTCTATAAAAAAAATCCTCCCCATCGGGTTCAGTTACGAAATCGCCATTTGCACGTATTTATTAAGAAATCCAAAACGGATCAATTGGGCAGAGGGTCATCTTTAAGGTTAAATTCTATTTCGGATTCGGTCATTTGCCCGGTTTTTAACGCTACGAGATGGTTGTCCCATCGGCCAAGTCTTGACAGCCCATTTTTCATACACAAAAACGGCGAACCTGCGACGGTGTTTCAATTTAATTTTATTCTTAGGAAAGCTCTAGAGCATCTAAATCTACGAGGTCAGAATATTTCTTCCCATTCATTTCGCATTGGAGCGGCTACTGAAGCAGCCAGGTTGGGCTTGAGTGAGGCCCTTACAAAAAGAATTGGTAGATGGGAGTCTAACCGCTTTAAATTGTATGTTCGTCCAAATTTGTATGATCATTAACATGTTATTCATTTCTTAGGTGTCCTCACAGTATGGATCATCGGACACTCCTTTATTTATTGGTCTGAGAAGAGGGCTATCGTAAGGTGCTATACAGAGAATTTATCTTTTGATAGTTCTTCCATACAGATTTTCTGGCATAGCAAGAGAGGAATGGTATGGCAGAACTTGATTTTTGAAATGCATAGACTAGCAGAGAGAATACCTCATCTGAATCTAGTTATTTTTCACTTAGGTGGTAATGATTTAGGTAAGGTGGGTACTTTAGATCTATTAGCCTTTATTAAGAGGGATCTGTGTTTGCTAAAAACTGAATTTTTTAATACAACTTTTGTTTTTTCGGAGATTGTCCCCAGATTTTTATGGCTTCAGCATAATACTCCTTTTTTGGAGCATATCATAAAAAGGGTTAATAGAATTGTGCACAAATTCATGCCTCTGATACATGGATTCTCCTTTAGGCACAGTAATCTGGAGGATTCGGTTCCAGGATTGTATAGGAGAGATTGGGTCCATCTCTCTGATATTGGCCTGGATATCTTTAACTTGGATCTCCAGGCCATTATCGACGTTTGGCTGCGGCGTTTTGGGGGGGGCCATCCCTCAATGAGGTCTGGCTTTTGGGAAAAACGGCCGGATTCGGATGGATTTGGACAGTTCATGGTCATTGTTATTCAGTTCATGGAAAGTTTTTTTAAGGATTTATTTGGTTATAATTTATTTAAATTATTATTTTATGTTACTCAAAAATAAACGCCACGGCCAAAAAATATTTTATTCCAAACCAATCTCTTGTGTCTTTGTTTTATTTTTACCATTGGATAAGTGGGGCTTGTGTTACCATGAACGCCCTCCAATGAGTTTATCTTAGGGGGGTCGCATGATAACACAGCCCCCGATAGCATTGTTTATACACTTTTTTTATTGTACGACAGTAAAGGGTTAATGAGTTTTCAACAAGTAAGCTGTGCGACGCACGAGCAGGTTATAACTGGTTTATGCTGGTTTTTCTTCTATGTTCTTCCCGCTCTTTTTCGGCATTTTTGATTGGACACCGGGCTCTGAGCGGGAGGAATTTTTGTATGTAAAGCAGCTGTTTTGGGACCGTGTCATCAGTCGACCTCAGGAAGATTTGAAGATCACACCCGCCCTCCCCTTTTGCTTTGTTAATTCCTTTGTCGTCTCATTTATTTTGTGGGAAAATCGCCCGGATTCGGGTGGATTTGGACAGTTCATGGTCATTGTTATTCATTTCATGGAAAGTTTTTATAAGGATTTATTTATTTTTTTTATAATTTATTTAAATTATTATTTTATGTTACTCAAAAATAAACGCCACGGCCAAAAAATATTTTATTCCAAACCAATCTCTTGTGTCTTTGTTTTATTTTTACCATTGGATAAGTGGGGCTTGTGTTACCATGCCCACTTGGACTTAAAAAAAAGCAACTCTTTAAGTGCCACATTCTCTGATTGCTAATATCTCCACAATGCATTGGCAAAATTAAAAAATATATATATTATTCTGCTCTAGATTGCCTATTACATCATGTGTCCAGTTCAACATGAAAAATTTTGTGAAAGGTCCTCTTCAAATACTGTTGCCAAGTTCTGACAGCAACATTTTAGGAATCTGAAAGCAGGCTGTTTTATGAGCCCATTGGACCCCCCATAATGTGATTGAAGGGTGCACATGGGTTGCCATGAAAGCCAGGGGTCTGATTTTCTCTATATATTGCTGTACTTGGTCTGATTGCTTGTTCTATATATTTCAATATCAATCTCAGGCTCAAGGTCTTCAAGGGGACTGAAAATAAAGTAAAAAGAATAAAAAAAAAACTATAAATTATTTTTAAATAGTAAAAATGAAAATGTAGAAATAAAAAATAGAGAACATATTTGGCCTCACCGTTCATAGAAGTCATAATCTATTAAAATAAAATTAACAAAACTGATTTTGTAAATGCCAAAAAAATAGGGAAAAAAAATTGAAAGTAAAAAATGGCAAATTTGCAGAAAAATTCAATAAGAAGCAAAGGGGCTTCATAAAAAAAAATTACTTTGCAGGGAGTACAGGGATTAGATTGCAGGGTGACTGGGGTAATGTTACTTCTCCGATGAAGTCCCCATCAGCCTGTTTGGGACATTTGGAAAAATGATTGTAGATTAGCGCTGCCATGAGCACTGGGTCATGCCAACAGTAATATTGAGTCTTTGCACAAACTTGATGTGTTTGTTAAATATGTAGAAACTTATGAAATGCTGATAACTGTTCTTTAATAACCATAGAAACATCTGACCAAAAGATCTGAATCCTTTGAAGCAGCAAACTCTGTGAAAAGCAAAATTTATATCAGTCTCAAAACGTTTGGCCATAGCTGCTAAAGAGAAAAAGTCATATAGTCGCATGTGAGCACACAGGGGGTTGTATCGTGAGTCATGCTAACGCTGGAATTGTTGGGTTATCTTTAGTCGAAATATGGGAACAATGCTATACCTGCAGTATTGTGGCATTTATGAGGGCTGCAAGAACGAAAAGGTCAATCCGCGGTGATAAGAGGGGCTCCTGTTTCTTGGCCCTACATTGTTACTGAGTTACTCAGCACACAGAGATAGCTTGTCTGCCTCCTCTCTAAAGCCTATGGGAAGCACAAGCACCTACTGTTAGCTCTTGTCACAGATCGATAGCAACAATTGGGCTTTAGTCAAACAAGGCCCAGGGAGATAACTGCTGTCTGCCAGTTTGCTTTAGCTGAGCTGTTCCCAATAATGTAGCCGGAGATAGCCGCCTCTCCTGTGAACTTACATTAAGGCTGGGTTATAAGGTGTCAAAGGATAGAGAAATACATCACAAAATATGGTGGATGGCTCGATGCCATATTTACTAACATGTCTCCATATTTCTTTTTTACAGGTGAACAAGTGTTGTGTCTACAGTACAGAAATATTTATGAACAACGGTTTTACTAATGGTGTATATGCAGTGGCGCAACTAGAGTCTGATGGGCCCCAGTGCAAGATTTGGACCAAATATATCCTCCAACCTGGTATTTATGTCTCTCACCCTGGCCCCATCCTGGTGTATATGTCCTTTATCTTGGGCCCCATTCTGGTATACAGTATATATTCCCCCATCCTGGTATATACTGTATGTCCCTTATCTTGGGCCTCAACCTAGTCTATATATATTCCCCATCCTGGTATATGTCCTTTATCTTGGGCTCCATCTGGGTATATATATCCCTCATCCTGGTATGTGTCCCTTATGCTGGGCCCCATCCTAGTATACAGCTATATGAAAAAGTTTGGGCACCCCTATTAATCTTAAGCTTAATGTTTTATAAAAATATATATTTTTTTTTGCAACAGCTATTTCAGTTTCATATATCTAATAACTGTTGGACACAGTAATGTTTCTGCCTTGAAATGAGGTTTATTGAACAGAACATGTGCAATCTGCATTCAAACAAAATTTGACAGGTGCATAAGTATGGGCCCCCTTATCATTTTCTTGTTTTAAATACTCCTACCTACTTTTTACTGACTTATTAAAGCACTTTTTTTTGTATTCTAACCTCATTGAGCTTTGAACTTCATAGCCAGGTGTATGCAATCATGAGAAAAGCTACTTAAAGTGGCCACTTGCAAGTTGTTCTCCTGTTTGAATCTCCTCTGAAGAGTGGCATCATGGGCTCCTCAAAACAACTGTCTAATGATCTGAAAACAAAGATTATTCAACATAGTTGTTCAGGGAAAGGATACAAAAAGCTGTCTCAGAGATTTAACTTGTCAATTTCCACTGTGAGGAACATAGTAAGGAAATGGAAGAACACAGGTACAGTTCTTGTTAAGGCCAGAAGTGGCAGGCCAAGAAAAACATCAGAAAGGCAGAGAAGAAGAATGGTGAGATCAGTCAAGGACAATCCTCAGACCACCTCCAGAGAGCTGCAGCATCAACTTGCTGCAGATGGTGTCACTGTGCATCGGTCAACTATACAACGCACTTTTGCACAAGGAGAAGCTGTATGGGAGAGTGATGCGAAAGAAGCCGTTTCTGCAAGCACGCCACAAACAGAGTCGGCTGAGGTATGCAAAAGCACATTTGGAGAAGCCAATTTCTTTTTGGAAGAAGGTCCTGTGGACTGATGAAACCAAGATTGAGTTGTTTGGTCATACAAAAAGGCGTTATGCATGGCGGCCAAAAAACACAGCATTCCAAGAAAAACACTTGCTACACACAATAAAATTTGGTGGAGGTTCCATCATGCTTTGGGGCTGTGTGGCCAATGCCGGCACCGGGAATCTTGTTAAAGTTGAGGGATGCATGGATTCCTGTTGTGAATTCTGCTTTTGGGCTCCCTCCGGTGGTTGTAGGTGGTAATGCAGTTGTCCCTGAGTTGCAGTCCTGGTCAGGTGTATCTGCTGATTGCAGCTCTGACTGGGGTATTTAGGTGTGCAGGATTCATTAGTCCTTGCCAGTTGTCCATGGTTCTGGGAGGTTTTGGATCTTTGTCTGGTTCCTCCTGCCTTGCTGCCATTTCAGCAAAGATAAGTGTCTGGTTTTTGTTTCTGTGGCACACATGCTGTGTGCTTAATAATTCTGTGCTATTCATTTGTTTTCTCTTGTCCAGCTTAGATTGTGTCAGTGTTTTCTCAGTCTTGCTGGATTCTCTGGAGTTGCAGATATACGCTCCACATCTTTAGTTAGATGGTGGAGTTTTTTGGTATTTTATGCTGTGGATATTTTTGGAAGGGTTTTAATACTGACCGCTTAGTATCCTGTCCTATCCTTTCCTACTATCCTTTCCTATTTTAGCTAGAGTGGCCTCTTTTGCTAAATCCTGTTTCCTGCCTGCGTGTGTCTTTTCCTCTACTACTCACAGTCAATATTTGTGGGGGGCTGCCTATCCTTTGGGGTTCTGCTCTGAGGCAAGGTAGTATTCCTATTTCCATCTATAGGGGTATTTAGTCCTCTGGCTGTGTCGAGGTGTCTAGTTGCGGAGTTAAGTTCAGGATTTGCGGTCAGTATAGTTTCCACCAACTCCAGAGAAAGTTCCATGCGGCTCCAAGGTCACCGGATCATAACAGATTCCTCTCAGTATCAGCAGATTCTTGACAATAATGTTCATGAATCAGTGACAAAGTTGAAGTTACGCAGGGGTTGGATCTTTCAGCAAGACAATGATCCAAAACACAGCTCCAAATCTATTCAGGCATTCATGCAGAGGAACAATTACACTGTTCTGGAATGGCCATCCCAGTCCCCAGACCTGAATATCATTGAACATCTGTGGGATCATTTGAAGAGGGCTGTCCATGCTCGGCGACCATCAAACTTAACTGAATTGGAATTGTTTTGTAAAGAGGAATGGTCAAAAATACCTTCATCCAGGATCCAGGAACTCATTAAAAGCTACAGGAAGCGACTAGAGGCTGTTATTTTTGCAAAAGGATGATCTACTAAATATTAATGACACTTTTCTGGTGGGGTGCCCATACTTATGCACCTGTCAAATTTTGTTTGAATGCAGATTGCACATTGTACAATAAACCTCATTTCAAGGCAGAAACTTTACTGTGTCCAACAGTTATTAGATATATGAAACTGAAATAGCTGTTGCAAAAAAAACAATTTTTATAAAACATTAAGCTTAAGATTAATAGGGGTGCCCAAACTTTTTCATATAACTGTATATATCCCCCATCTGCCGATGTTCTTTGATATTTAGAAAAAAAAATAAACCACTATACTCACCAGGGGCGTACATAGAAGTCATAGGGCCCCATAGCATAAGTATAATGCCCCCCTCATAGTCCTCCATACAGTATAATGAACCCCACATAGTCCTACATGTATAATGCACAGCTCATGGTCATCCATGTAATATAATGCACAGCCCATAGTCATGCATGTAATATAATGCACAGCCCATAGTCATGCAGGTAATATAATGCACAGCTCATAGTCATGCATGTAATATAATGCATAGCCCATAGTCATGCATGTAATATAATGCACAGCCCATAGTCATGCATGTAATATAATGCACAACCATAGTCATCCATGTAATATAATGCACAGCCCATAGTCATGCATATAATTTAATTAACAGCCCATAGTCATCCATAGAGTTGAGCGACCTTGACCTTTTTAGAGTCGAGCCGGGTTTCGCGAAACCCGACTATCTCAAAAGTCGGGTCGAGTGAAATCGGCCGATTATGACGTAAAGTCGGGATCGACCGAAACACGAAACCCAATGCAAGTCAATGGGGCAGCATAGTCGGCAGTGAGTGGGGGCCAGGAAAACACCTAGAGTGCCCATTTTAATGTCAAAACCATCCATTCTTCTTAATGAAGCTTGTCAAGTGTAATTTACCTTATAATAATTGGAAGGCATTTGAAATTGGGGGTCATTTGGCTAAAGTTGTGTGGGGTAGGGCTGGTTCAAGTAATTAGTGGGCCCAGGAAA
This sequence comes from Ranitomeya imitator, assembly GCF_032444005.1. NCBI lineage: Eukaryota > Metazoa > Chordata > Amphibia > Anura > Dendrobatidae > Ranitomeya > Ranitomeya imitator. The sequence goes on along the minus strand of NC_091284.1, from coordinate 765,873,692 downwards.
TCTGGACCACGTCACGGCAGTGGAGCAGGGAGAGGTAAGTATTTCAACTTTGCAAGTGCTGTGATCCTGAGCAAGCAGGGGGGGCCCACTTGTTGGCATTGGCACTGGCACAGGGCCCCTCAAAGTACAGCGGTGTGTTTGCACGGCGGGGGCGCCTCCCACCGGCAGCAACACTTTTGCGTACTATGAGAGGCCCTGTGCCAGTGACGTCGCCAACTAGTATTCCTCCCCCCACCTGATGAAGGAACCTGCACTTTCATCTGCACCTTCCTCTTTGTCCCCGTGTAAGGTGGTATGGTATGCGGGAAGAGCAACCTGACTTTCAGCAGGGTCACAATGTTGTTGTGTAGCATGCACGGGGAATGTTGCGTTATGGGTCAATGTACCAGCAGACTCATCTATCACTGGCTGGGCAATGGGCACGATGAAGTGGAAACACAGATATAGGCCCAAAGAATAAAGTGGGCTAAATGCAGTTCAAAATTGGTAACACAGGAATAACCAGGGGGCATTGCAGTGGAGGACAACTGGAATGAGAGGCTGACACAGAGAGTAGGGCCAAATCAGTAAGTAGTCGAAATGCAGTTCAAAATTGGCAACCGTAGTAAACAGGCGGCACAGCTTTGTTCAGTGGAGGAGAACAGCAAGGAGTGGCAGACACCGATAGTAGGCCCCAACCCAACTAGTAGGCCAAATGCAGTCTAACATTAACAACTACTTAACGAGAGCCTGAAAATGGAATTTCAGGACAGGAAACCAGGAGAACAGCAAGGAGTGGCAGACACCGATAGTAGGCCCCAAACCAACTAGTACGCCAAATGCAGTTGTTCCATTTAACCACAATTTAATGAGAGCCTGAAGATAGAAGCTCAGGAAAGGCAACCTGGGGAACACCTTGGAGTGTAACACACCATCTCTCTCCACCCCATACCCATTTTGTAGGCCTAATGCAGTGTACTTTTCTACAACTACTAAACGAGAGTCGGAAGACCGAAGCAATGGCAAGGAAACCTGGGGAACACCTTGGAGTGTAACACACCATCTCTCTCCACCCCATACCCAATTTGTAGGCCTAATGCAGTGTAGTTTCCAAGAACTACTAAACGAGAGCCAGAAGATCGAAGCTCAGGAAAGGCAACCTGGGGAACACCTTGGAGTGTAACACACCCTCTCTCTACACCCCATACCCAATTTGAAGGCCTAATGCAGTGTAGTTTCCAAGAACTACTAAACGAGAGCCGGAAGATCGAAGCTCAGGAAAGGCAACCTGGGGAACACCTTGGAGTGGAACACACCATCTCTCTCCACCCCATACCCAATTTGTAGGCCTAATGCAGTGTAGTTTCCAAGAACTACTAAACGAGAGCCGGAAGATCGAAGCTCAGGAAAGGCAACCTGGGGAACACCTTGGAGTGTAACACACCCTCTCTCTACACCCCATACCCAATTTGAAGGCCTAATGCAGTGTAGTTTCCAAGAACTACTAAACGAGAGCCGGAAGATCGAAGCTCAGGAAAGGCAACCTGGGGAACACCTTGGAGTGTAACACACCCTCTCTCTACACCCCATACCCAATTTGAAGGCCTAATGCAGCGTAGTTTCCAACAACTACTAAACGAGAGCCGGAAGATCGAAGCTCAGGAAAGGCAACCTGGGGAACACCTTGGAGTGTAACAAACCCTCTCTCTACACCCCATACCCAATTTGTAGGCCTAATGCAGCGTAGTTTCCGACAACTACTAAACGAGAGCATGAAGATCGAAGCTCAGGAAAGGCAACCTGGGGAACACCTTGGAGTGTAACACACCCTCTCTCTACACCCCATACCCAATTTGAAGGCCTAATGCAGTGTAGTTTCCAAGAACTACTAAACGAGAGCCGGAAGATCGAAGCTCAGGAAAGGCAACCTGGGGAACACCTTGGAGTGTAACAAACCCTCTCTCTACACCCCATACCCAATTTGTAGGCCTAATGCAGCGCAGTTTCCGACAACTACTAAACGATAGCATGAAGATCGAAGCTCAGGAAAGGCAACCTGGGGAACACCTTGGAGTGTAACACACCCTCTCTCTACACCCCATACCCAATTTGAAGGCCTAATGCAGTGTAGTTTCCAAGAACTACTAAACGAGAGCCGGAAGATCGAAGCTCAGGAAAGGCAACCTGGGGAACACCTTGGAGTGAAACACACCATCTCTCTACACCCCATACCCAATTTGAAGGCCTAATGCAGCGTAGTTTCCAACAACTACTAAACGAGAGCCGGAAGATCGAAGCTCAGGAAAGGCAACCTGGGGAACACCTCGGAGTGTAACACAACGTCTCTCTACACCACGGAAGGGCTGATTCTTAGGAAGGAAGGCTGTTGGAAATAAGCATTGCGCGTCCGAGGGTGATTATATTCTTATTAGGTATATCCTCACCCTCGGACGTGCCCTGCTTCTTTATTTGGAATGAATGTTTATTTGCAATGTGGTGTTGACTTTCTCTATTATTTTGGTAATTAATGATTTTATTATTTTCATTGTTTTGCATCTTCTCGGCAATAATATAAAGAAGACGCGACAGGACAACACTCGTTGGATGCCATATCTGTGTTTTCAATTTAAAAAACCTTTCAGTTAACTACTTGCAGGAGAAAGTAATTGTAGCTGGTGGCCATTTTTAGTACTGTACCAGATTTTAGTTGTGTGTTTGTTTTTAATGTTAAAATGTCTGCATTTGATATCTCACCAGTATTTTCTTTTTTATAAGCAAAATACTTTTTTTTTTATTTTATGATGTTGGTTCAAGGGGTACACGGGCAGCAGTAGACAGGTCAGTGGAGGCCTAGTGGAAGGAGGGACCGCAGACAGGCTTCGAAGCCCTAACATAATAAATTGGGCTGCCTGTAGGCAATTTAAAATTGGTTCCAGGGGAACACGGGCAGCAGTAGACAGGTCAGTGGAGGCCTAGAGGAAGGAGGGACCGCAGATGCGCCAATGTTTCCCCCATACCAAATTTGTAGGCCTAATGCAGTGTAGTTTCCAACAACTACTAAACGAGAGCCGGAATATCGAAGCTCAGGAAAGGCAACCTGGGGAACACCTTGGAGTGTAACACACCCTCTCTCTACACCCCATACCCAATTTGAAGGCCTAATGCAGCGTAGTTTCCAACAACTACTAAACGAGAGCCGGAAGATCGAAGCTCAGGAAAGGCAACCTGGGGAACACCTTGGAGTGTAACAAACCCTCTCTCTACACCCCATACCCAATTTGTAGGCCTAATGCAGCGTAGTTTCCGACAACTACTAAACGAGAGCATGAAGATCGAAGCTCAGGAAAGGCAACCTGGGGAACACCTTGGAGTGTAACACACCCTCTCTCTACACCCCATACCCAATTTGAAGGCCTAATGCAGTGTAGTTTCCAAGAACTACTAAACGAGAGCCGGAAGATCGAAGCTCAGGAAAGGCAACCTGGGGAACACCTTGGAGTGGAACACACCATCTCTCTACACCCCATACCCAATTTGAAGGCCTAATGCAGCGTAGTTTCCAACAACTACTAAACAAGAGCTGGAAGATCGAAGCTCAGGAAAGGCAACCTGGGGAACACCTTGGAGTGTAACACAACGTCTCTCTACACCACGGAAGGGCTGATTCTTAGGAAGGAAGGCTGTTGGAAATAAGCATTGCGCGTCCGAGGGTGATTATATTATTATTAGGTATATACTCACCCTCGGACGCGCCCTGCTTCTTTATTTGGAATGAATGTTTATTTGCAATGTGGTGTTGACTTTCTCTATTATTTTGGTAATTAATGATTTTATTATTTTCATTGTTTTGCATCTTCTCGGCAATAATATAAAGAAGACGCGACAGGACAACACTCGGTGGATGCCATATCTGTGTTTTCAATTTAAAAAACCTTTCAGTTAACTACTTGCAGGAGAAAGTAATTGTAGCTGGTGGCCATTTTTAGTACTGTACCAGATTTTAGTTGTGTGTTTGTTTTTAATGTTAAAATGTCTGCATTTGATATCTCTCCAGTATTTTCTTTTTTATAAGCAAAATACTTATTTTTATATTTTCTGATGTTGGTTCCAGGGGTACACGGGCAGCAGTGGTGTGGTCAGTGGAGGCCTAGTGGAAGGAGTGACCGCAGACAGGCATCGAAGGCCTAAAATAATAACACATGGCTGTAGGCAATTTTAAATTGGTTCCAGGGGTACACGGGCAGCAGTGCCCTGGTCAGTGTAGTAGTAGTTGAAAGAATGGACCGCAGACAGGCATCGAAGGCCTAAAATAATAACACATGGCTGTAGGCAATTTTAAATTGGTTCCAGGGGTACACGGGCAGCAGTGGTGTGGTCAGTGGAGGCCTAGTGGAAGGAGTGACCGCAGACAGGCATCGAAGGCCTAAAATAATAACACATGGCTGTAGGCAATTTTAAATTGGTTCCAGGGGTACACGGGCAGCAGTGCCCTGGTCAGTGTAGTAGTAGTTGAAAGAATGGACCGCAGACAGGCATCGAAGGCCTAAAATAATAACACATGGCTGTAGGCAATTTTAAATTGGTTCCAGGGGTACACGGGCAGCAGTGGTGTGGTCAGTGGAGGCCTAGTGGAAGGAGTGACCGCAGACAGGCATCGAAGGCCTAAAATAATAACACATGGCTGTAGGCAATTTTAAATTGGTTCCAGGGGTACACGAGCAGCAGTGGTGTGGTCAGTGGAGGACTAGTGGAAGGAGTGACCGCAGACAGGCATCGAAGGCCTAAAATAATAACACATGGCTGTAGGCAATTTTAAACTGGTTCCAGGGGTACACGGGCAGCAGTGCCCTGGTCAGTGTAGTAGTAGTTGAAAGAATGGACCGCAGACAGGCATCGAAGGCCTAAAATAAAAAAATTGGGCTGGCTGTAGGCAATTTTAAATTGGTTCCAGGGGTACACGGGCAGCAGTGGTGTGGTCAGTAGAGGCCTAGTGGAAGGAGTGACCGCAGACAGGCATCGAAGGCCTAAAATAATAACACATGGCTGTAGGCAATTTTAAATTGGTTCCAGGGGTACACGGGCAGCAGTGCCCTGGTCAGTGTAGTAGTAGTTGAAAGAATGGACCGCAGACAGGCATCGAAGGCCTAAAATAAAAAAATTGGGCTGGCTGTAGGTAATTTTAAATTGGTTCCAGGGGTACACGGGCAGCAGTGGTGTGGTCAGTAGAGGCCTAGTGGAAGGAGTGACCGCAGACAGGCATCGAAGGCCTAAAATAATAACACATGGCTGTAGGCAATTTTAAATTGGTTCCAGGGGTACACGGGCAGCAGTGGTGTGGTCAGTGGAGGCCTAGTGGAAGGAGTGACCACAGACAGGCATCGAAGGCCTAAAATAATAACACATGGCTGTAGGCAATTTTAAATTGGTTCCAGGGGTACACGGGCAGCAGTGGTGTGGTCAGTGGAGGCCTAGTGGAAGGAGTGACCACAGACAGGCATCGAAGGCCTAAAATAATAACACATGGCTGTAGGCAATTTTAAATTGGTTCCAGGGGTACACGGGCAGCAGTGCCCTGGTCAGTGTAGTAGTAGTTGAAAGAATGGACCGCAGACAGGCATCGAAGGCCTAAAATAAAAAAAATTGGTCTGGCTGTAGGCAATTTTAAATTGGTTCCAGGGGTACACGGGCAGCAGTGGTGTGGTCAGTGGAGGCCTAGTGGAAGGAGTGACCACAGACAGGCATCGAAGGCCTAAAATAATAACACATGGCTGTAGGCAATTTTAAATTGGTTCCAGGGGTACACGGGCAGCAGTGGTGTGGTCAGTGGAGGCCTAGTGGAAGGAGTGACCGCAGACAGGCATCGAAGGCCTAAAATAATAACACATGGCTGTAGGCAATTTTAAATTGGTTCCAGGGGTACACGGGCAGCAGTGGTGTGGTCAGTGGAGGCCTAGTGGAAGGAGTGACCGCAGACAGGCATCGAAGGCCTAAAATAATAACACATGGCTGTAGGCAATTTTAAATTGGTTCCAGGGGTACACGGGCAGCAGTGCCCTGGTCAGTGTAGTAGTAGTTGAAAGAATGGACCGCAGACAGGCATCGAAGGCCTAAAATAAAAAAATTGGGCTGGCTGTAGGCAATTTTAAATTGGTTCCAGGGGTACACGGGCAGCAGTGGTGTGGTCAGTGGAGGCCTAGTGGAAGGAGTGACTGCAGACAGGCATCGAAGGCCTAAAATAATAACACATGGCTGTAGGCAATTTTAAATTGGTTCCAGGGGTACACGGGCAGCAGTGGTGTGGTCAGTGGAGGCCTAGTGGAAGGAGTGACCACAGACAGGCATCGAAGGCCTAAAATAATAACACATGGCTGTAGGCAATTTTAAATTGGTTCCAGGGGTACACGGGCAGCAGTGGTGTGGTCAGTGGAGGCCTAGTGGAAGGAGTGACCACAGACAGGCATCGAAGGCCTAAAATAATAACACATGGCTGTAGGCAATTTTAAATTGGTTCCAGGGGTACACGGGCAGCAGTGGTGTGGTCAGTGGAGGCCTAGTGGAAGGAGTGACCACAGACAGGCATCGAAGGCCTAAAATAATAACACATGGCTGTAGGCAATTTTAAATTGGTTCCAGGGGTACACGGGCAGCAGTGGTGTGGTCAGTGGAGGCCTAGTGGAAGGAGTGACCACAGACAGGCATCGAAGGCCTAACATAACAAAAATGTCAATACAATGGTATTGTCAGTGGCAGGCATTGAAGGATGTCAGCGCATAGACTAAACATTGGTGGAGCTGTGAGATAATTTTGCAAGTGGTAGAGCACTGTTTGAGCTGGGGTGGGGGGAAACTGTCTTGTGGCCGGCGGTACAGGCCCAGGGCCCCTCATATTACAACGGTGTGTCTGACGTTGGGTGCGCACCACCACCGCCAGAGATACTTTATTGTACTAGGAGGGACCCAGTGGCAGTGCCGTCGACCAAAAGCGGGCTCACCCACCTCTTCAGACAAACTGCACTCTCACGGGTGCTGTCGCCAAGTGTCGATACCACGGCCCCGTGTGGGGAGTTTGGCCATTTAGTGAGGTGTAAACATGTCGTATGCTGGACAATCAGGTGCTGAAAATTACGAGATTGGAAAAGGCATTCAGAATAGTCCACAGGCAAGACCTTTTCATAGGAAAGCTAGGTGTCAGCCGGGCAAGGTGGGGCAAAAGATTTCGAAATCCAGTTGTGGTTCATTTTAATGAAGGTTAGATCATCTACATTTTGGGTAGCCAGACGAGTCCTTTTTTCTGTTAGTATTGAACCTGCAGCACTGAATACTCTTTCTGATAGGACACTAGCTGCCGGGCAAGCAAGCTCCTGCAATGCATATTCTGCCAATTCTGGCCAGGTGTCTAATTTTGATGCCCAGTAATCAAATGGGAATGACGGTTGAGGGAGAACATCGATAAGGGATGAAAAATAGTTTGTAACCATACTGGACAAATGTTGTCTCCTGTCACTTTGAATTGATGCTGCAGTACCTGTCCTGTCTGCGGTCATAGCAAAATCACTCCACAACCTGGTCAGAAAACCCCTCTGGCCAACGCCACTTCTGATTTCTGCCCCTCTAACTCCTCTGGTCTGCTGGCCCCTGCAGCTCGTGTGAGAACGATCACGGGCGCTGTGTGCAGGGAATGCCAGAAGCAAACGGTCAACAAGAGTTGATTGTTTGGTTGCTAATATTAGTTCCAAGTTCTCATGTGGCATTATATTTTGCAATTTGCCTTTATAGCGAGGATCAAGGAGGCAGGCCAACCAGTAATCGTCATCATTCATCATTTTAGTTATGCGTGTGTCCCTTTTGAGGATACGTAAGGCATAATCCGCCATGTGGGCCAAAGTTCCAGTTCTCAAATCTGCGGTTGTGCTTGGTTGAGGGGCAGTTTCAGGCAAATCAACGTCACTTGTGTCCCTCAAAAAACCAGAACCCGGCCTTGCCGCGCCACCAATTTCCAGTGGCCCCGGAAAAGCTTCCTCATTAAAAATATAATCATCCCCATCATCCTCCTCGTCCTCCTCCTCCTCTTCGCCCGCTACCTCGTCCTGTACACTGCCCTGGCCAGACAATGGCTGACTGTCATCAAGGCTTTCCTCTTCCTCAGCTGCAGACGCCTGATCCTTTATGTGCGTCAAACTTTGCATCAGCAGACGCATTAGGGGGATGCTCATGCTTATTATGGCGTTGTCTGCACTAACCAGCCGTGTGCATTCCTCAAAACACTGAAGGACTTGACACATGTCTTGAATCTTCGACCACTGCACACCTGACAACTCCATGTCTGCCATCCTACTGCCTGCCCGTGTATGTGTATCCTCCCACAAAAACATAACAGCCCGCCTCTGTTCACACAGTCTCTGAAGCATGTGCAGTGTTGAGTTCCACCTTGTTGCAACGTCTATGATTAGGCGATGCTGGGGAAGGTTCAAAGAACGCTGATAGGTCTGCATACGGCTGGAGTGTACGGGCGAACGGCGGATATGTGAGCAAAGTCCACGCACTTTGAGGAGCAGGTCGGATAACCCCGGATAACTTTTCAGGAAGCACTGCACCACCAGGTTTAAGGTGTGAGCCAGGCAAGGAATGTGTTTCAGTTGGGAAAGGGAGATGGCAGCCATGAAATTCCTTCTGTTATCACTCACTACCTTGCCTGCCTCAAGATCTACAGTGCCCAGCCACGACTGCGTTTCTTTCTGCAAGAACTCGGACAGAACTTCCGCGGTGTGTCTGTTGTCGCCCAAACACTTCATAGCCAATACAGCCTGCTGACGTTTGCCAGTAGCTGCCCCATAATGGGAGACCTGGTGTGCAACAGTGGCAGCTGTGGATGGAGTGGTTGTGCGACTGCGGTCTGTGGACGAGCTCTCGCTTCTGCAGGAGGACGAAGAGGAGGAGGAGGGGGTGCGAACGGCTACAGCCAATTGTTTCCTAGACCGTGGGCTAGGCAGAACTGTCCCAAACTTGCTGTCCCCTGTGGACCCTGCATCCACCACATTTACCCAGTGTGCCGTGATGGACACGTAACGTCCCTGGCCATGCCTACTGGTCCATGCATCTGTTGTCAGGTGCACCTTTGTGCTCACAGATTGCCTGAGTGCATGGACGATGCGCTCTTTAACATGCTGGTGGAGGGCTGGGATGGCTTTTCTGGAAAAAAAGTGTCGACTGGGTAGCTCGTAGCGTGGTACAGCGTAGTCCATCAGGGCTTTGAAAGCTTCGCTTTCAACTAACCGGTAGGGCATCATCTCTAACGAGATTAGTCTAGCTATGTGTGCGTTCAAACCCTGTGTACGCGGATGCGAGGCTAAGTACTTCCTTTTTCTAACCATAGTCTCATGTAGGGTGAGCTGGACTGGAGAGCTGGAGATCGTGGAACTAGCGGGGGTGCCGTTGGACATGGCAGACTGAGAGACGGTGGGAGATGGTATTGTTGCCACCGGTGCCCTAGATGCAGTGTTTCCTACTACGAAACTGGTGATTCCCTGACCCTGACGGCTTTGGCCTGGCAAAGAAACCTGCACAGATACTGCAGGTGGTGCGGAAAATGGTGGCCCTACACTGCCGGAAGGGATGTTGCGTTGCTGACTAGCTTCATTGGCCGAGGGTGCTACAACCTTAAGGGACGTTTGGTAGTTAGTCCAGGCTTGCAAATGCATGGTGGTTAAATGTCTATGCATGCAACTTGTATTGAGACTTTTCAGATTCTGTCCTCTGCTTAAGGTAGTTGAACATTTTTGACAGATGACTTTGCGCTGATCAATTGGATGTTGTTTAAAAAAATGCCAGACTGCACTCTTTCTAGCATCGGATACCTTTTCAGGCATTGCAGACTGAGCTTTAACCGGATGGCCACGCTGTCCTCCAACAGGTTTTAGCTTTGCCACGCGTTTTGGGCAAGATACGGGCCCGGCAGATGGAACCTGTTGCGATGTTGATGCCTGCTGCGGCCCCTCCTCCTCCGCTTCAGAACTGCTGCCGCCTGCACCCTGTTCCCCCAATGGCTGCCAATCGGGGTCAAGAACTGGGTCATCTATTACCTCTTCTTGTAGCTCGTGTGCAACTTCGTCTGTGTCACCGTGTCGGTCGGTGGTATAGCGTTCGTGATGGGGCAACATAGTCTCATCAGGGTCTGATTCTTGATCAGCACCCTGCGAGGGCAATGTTGTGGTCTGAGTCAAAGGACCAGGATAGTAGTCTGGCTGTGGCTGTGCATCAGTGCACTCCATGTCAGATTCAACTTGTAATGGGCATGGACTGTTAACTGCTTCACTTTCTAAGCCAGGGACGGTATGTGTAAAGAGCTCCATGGAGTAACCCGTTGTGTCGCCTGCTGCATTCTTCTCTGTTGTTGTTTTTGCTGAAGAGGACAAGGAAGCGACTTGTCCCTGACCGTGAACATCCACTAACGACGCGCTGCTTTGACATTTACCAGTTTCACGAGAGGAGGCAAAAGAGCTAGAGGCTGAGTCAGCAAGATAAGCCAAAACTTGCTCTTGCTGCTCCGGCTTTAAAAGCGGTTTTCCTACTCCCAGAAAAGGGAGCGTTCGAGGCCTTGTGTAGCCAGACGACGAACCTGGCTCCACAGCTCCAGACTTAGGTGCAATATTTTTTTTCCCACGACCAGCTGATGCTCCACCACTACCACTACCCTCATTACCAGCTGACAATGAACGCCCCCGGCCACGACCTCTTCCACCAGACTTCCTCATTGTTTTAAAAACGTTACCAAACGAACGGTATTTGTTGCTGTCACACAACTTACACGGTGAGCTATAACTTCAGTATGATTTAGCTACCCCTTTACAGGTGGGTGAGACCACAACGAAAATCAGCCACAATGTTACACACTCTGTTGTTGTTGGCAACAAATGAGATGGCACACACGCAGGACTGTCACTGAAGCGCAAATGTAAATATTTATCTCCCACTGATTTGTGTTTGTTTTTTTTAAAAGGGAGACTTCAGAAAAAAAAAAAATTAAAAAAAAATTATTTTTTACAGAAGAATTTATAAAACAAATAAAATGAAATGATTGTTTCAGGGAGAATTTAGGGAAAAAAAAAAAAAAAAAGGCTTTGTAGGGCCCACTGAGTGAGAGAGGACGCACACAGGAGTCAGGAGTGGCACACAAGCCCAGAGGCCAATATTAATCTCCCACCGATTGATTTAGTGATTTTTTTTGGTAGATTTTGGAACCCAAATCAAGCAAAAAAATTAATAGGCTTTCTATGGCCCACAATTGGGGAGAGAGAGAGAGATGGCACACCCAGGAGTCAAGACTGGCACACAAGCAGAAGGGGCAATATGAATCTCCCACAGATTTTTTTTTTTTTTTTTTTTTTCAGGGAGACTTGAGAGAAAAAAAAATACAAAAAAAATGATTTTTTTCAGGAATAATTTAGAAACCAAAGAAAATAAAATGATTGTTTCAGGGAGAATTTAGAAAAGAAATAAAACAAAAAATAGGCTTTCTAGGGCCCACTGAGTGACAGATGACGCACACAAGAGTCAGGAGTGGCACACAAGCCCAGAGGCCAATATTAATCTCCCACTGATTGATTTAGTGATTTTTTTTGGTAGATTTTGGAACCCAAATCAAGCAAAAAAATTAATAGGCTTTCTATGGCCCACAATTGGGGAGAGAGAGAGAGATGGCACACCCAGGAGTCAAGACTGGCACACAAGCAGAAGGGGCAATATGAATCTCCCACAGATTTTTTTTTTTTTTTTTTCAGGGAGACTTGAGAGAAAAAAAACTACAAAAAAAATGATTTTTTTCAGGAATAATTTAGAAACCAAAGAAAATAAAATGATTGTTTCAGGGAGAATTTAGAAAACAAATAAAACAAAAAATAGGCTTTCTAGGGCCCACTGAGTGACAGATGACGCACACAGGAGTCAGGAGTGGCACACAAGCCCAGAGGCCAATATTAATCTCCCACTGATTGATTTAGTGATTTTTTTTGGTAGATTTTGGAACCCAAATCAAGCAAAAAAATTAATAGGCTTTCTATGGCCCACAATTGGGGAGAGAGAGAGAGATGGCACACCCAGGAGTCAAGACTGGCACACAAGCAGAAGGGGCAATATGAATCTCCCACAGATTTTTTTTTTTTTTTTTCAGGGAGACTTGAGAGAAAAAAAAATACAAAAAAATTGATTTTTTTTCAGGAATAATTTAGAAACCAAAGAAAATAAAATGATTGTTTCAGGGAGAATTTAGAAAACAAATAAAACAAAAAATAGGCTTTCTAGGGCCCACTGAGTGACAGATGACGCACACAGGAGTCAGGAGTGGCACACAAGCCCAGAGGCCAATATTAATCTCCCACTGATTGATTTAGTGATTTTTTTTGGTAGATTTTGGAACCCAAATCAAGCAAAAAAATTAATAGGCTTTCTATGGCCCACAATTGGGGCGAGAGAGAGAGATGGCACACCCAGGAGTCAAGACTGGCACACAAGCAGAAGGGGCAATATGAATCTCCCACAGATTTTTTTTTTTTTTCAGGGAGACTTGAGAGAAAAAAAAATACAAAAAAAAAATGATTTTTTTCAGGAATAATTTAGAAACCAAAGAAAATAAAATGATTGTTTCAGGGAGAATTTAGAAAACAAATAAAACAAAAAATAGGCTTTCTAGGGCCCACTGAGTGACAGATGACGCACACAGGAGTCAGGAGTGGCACACAAGCCCAGAGGCCAATATTAATCTCCCACTGATTGATTTAGTGATTTTTTTTGGTAGATTTTGGAACCCAAATCAAGCAAAAAAATTAATAGGCTTTCTATGGCCCACAATTGGGGAGAGAGAGAGAGATGGCACACCCAGGAGTCAAGACTGACACACAAGCAGAAGGGGCAATATGAATCTCCCACAGTTTTTTTTTTTTTTTTTTTTTTCAGGGAGACTTGAGAGAAAAAAAAATACAAAAAAAATGATTTTTTTCAGGAATAATTTAGAAACCAAAGAAAATAAAATGATTGTTTCAGGGAGAATTTAGAAAACAAATAAAACAAAAAATAGGCTTTCTATGGCCCACTGAGTGAGAGATGGCACACACAGGAGTAAGGAGTGGCACACAAGCCCTGAGGCCAATATTTTTCTCCCACTGATTGATTGATTGATTTTTTCAGGTAGAATTAGGAACCCAAATCAACCAAAAAAATAAATAGGCTTTCTATGGCCCACTATTTGTGAGAGAGATGGCACGCTCAGGACTGGCACACAAGCCCAGAGGCCAATATTAATCTCCCATTTTTTTTTTTTCCAGGGAAAATTTATAAACCCAATAAAAAAAATAATAATAAATAGGCTTTCTATGGCCCACTATCTGAGAGAGAGAGAGATGGCACGCTTAGGACTGGCACACAAGCCCAAAGGCCAATATTAATCTCCCACTGATTGATTGATTGATTTTTTCAGGTAGAATTATGAACCCAAATCAACCCAAAAAATAAATAGGCTTTCTATGGCCCACTATTTGTGAGAGAGATGGCACGCTCAGGACTGGCACACAAGCCCAGAGGCCAATATTAATCTCCCACTTTTTTTTTTTTTCCAGGGAAAATTTATAAACCCAATAAAATAATAAAAAAATAGGCTTTCTATGGCCCACTATCTGAGAGAGAGAGAGATGGCACGCTTAGGACTGGCACACAAGCCCAAAGGCCAATATTAATCTCCCACTGATTGATTTATTGATTTTTTCAGGTAGAATTTAGAACCCAAATCAAGCAAAAAAATTAATAGGCTTTCTATGGCCCACTGAGTAAGAGATGGCACACACAGGAGTAAGGAGTGGCACACAAGCCCTGAGGCCAATATTTTTCTCCCACTGATTGATGTTGTGATTTTTTCTGGTAGATTTTGGAACCCAAATCAAGCAAAAAAATAAATAGGCTTTCTATGGCCCACTGAGTGAGAGATGACACAGACAGAGATGGCACTCTAGCAGAAATGTCAATCTTAATCTCCCACAAAAAAAAAAAAAAAAAAAAAAAAGGAACTGTCCTTCAATTACCATCTCCCTGCAGTAATCTCAGCCAGGTATGGCAGGCAGCAATAAGGAGTGGACTGATGCACAAATTAAATAAAAAGTGTGGACAAACAAACAAGATAGCTGTGCAGAAAGGAAGGAACAAGAGGATTTGTGCTTTGAAAAAAGCAGTTGGTTTGCACAGCGGCGTACACACAGCAATGCAGCTATCAGGGAGCCTTCTAGGGCAGCCCAATGAGCTACAGCGCTGAGGAAAAAAAAAAAAAAAGGAGCTTCCACTGTCCCTGCACACCGAAGGTGGTGTTGGGCAGTGGAAATCGCTACAGCACAAGCGGTTTTGTGGTTAATGGACCCTGCCTAACGCTATCCCTGCTTCTGACGAAGCGGCAGCAACCTCTCCCTAAGCTCAGATCAGCAGCAGTAACATGGCGGTCGGCGGGAACTCCCCTTTATAGCCCCTGTGACGCCGCAGACAGCAAGCCAATCACTGCAATGCCCTTCTCTAAGATGGTGGGGACCAGGACCTATGTCATCACGCTGCCCACACTCTGCGTTTACCTTCATTGGCTGAGAAATGGCGCTTTTCGCGTCATTGAAACGCGACTTTGGCGCGAAAGTCGCGTACCGCATGGCCGACCACGCACAGGGGTCGGATCGGGTTTCATGAAACTCGACTTCGCCAAAAGTCGGCGACTTTTGAAAATGTTCGACCCGTTTCGCTCAACCCTAGTCATCCATGTAATATAATGCACAGCCCATAGTCATGCATGCAATATAATGCACAGCCCATAGTCAGCCATGTAATATAATGCACAGTCCATAGACCTGCATGTAATTTAATGCACAGCCCATAGTCATCCATGTAATATAATGCACAGCCCATAGTCATCCATGTAATATAATGCACAGTCCATAGTCATCCATGTAGCATAATGCACAGTCCATAGTGATCCGTGTAATTTAATGCACAGCCCATAGTGATGCATGCAATATAATGCACAGTCCATAGTCATCCATGTAATTTAATGCACAGCTGATAATCATACATGTGGTATAATGCACAGCCCATAGTGATGCATGTAATAAATTGCACAGTCCATAGTCATCCATGTAATATAATGCACGGCTCATAGTGATGCATGTAATATAATGCACAGCCCATAAGCATCCATGTAATATAATGCACAGCCCATAGTCATATATGTAATTTAATGCACAGCCCATAGTTATCCATGTAATATAATGCACCGCCCATAGTCATCCATGCAATACAATGCACAACCCATAGTGATGCATGTAATTAAATGCACAGCCCATAGTCATCCATGTAATATAATGCACAGCCCATAGTCATCCATGTAATATAATGCACAGCCCATAGTCATGCATATAATTTAATTCACAGTCCATAGTCATCCATGTAGTATAATGCACAGCCCATAGTCATCCATGTAATATAATGCACAACCCATAGTCATCCATGTAATATAATGCACAGCCCATAGTCATGCATGTAATATAATGCACAGCCCATAGTCATCCATGTAATTTAATGCACAGACCATAGTGATGCATGTAATATAATGCACAGCCCACAGTCATCCATGTAATATAAAGCACCGCCCATAGTCATCCATGTAATTTAATGCACAGTCCATAATGATGTGGATAGCCCCCGTGGGCATGGGGTACTCAGTACCGGGTCCTTCGGTTTTCAGGGGGATGTCACGGTGGCTGACCCGGTCCGTGGCCCTCGGAACGTCCATGTTAAAGGGACAGGTCTTTAAAGGGATACATTCGTGACGCCACCTGTGGTATTCGGTCAGGTGACCGACGCTGCTTAGGGGTCCGCTGGGGTGATGTTATGGCAGCTAGATGGCATACCTTCCCACAGGTGAAGCATATCCCCAGTGTATAAATGGGTGGATGGTGTGAGGCGCAGTGAAGAACAAGGACACAAGGTTGCAGTCTCCACAGTCCAGAGCACAGACCACAGGGCAGACAGAGTCCGGCCGTTTTGGAGGCAGGGACTCTATCATGCCCCGGCCTCTCGTCGGTGCCACCTTGCCTCCTGGGTATAGGGCGGGCAGGTAACGTGAAATTAGCTGTCCTGCCGCTCTCTGAAGCAAAGCATAAAGGACTGTTGCTCCCTCGGTGTTCCGGCTACCGGGATCTTGCGCCTCAGAAGGAGCAGGGTAGAACTCCTCTGATATCCACTCCTTTTCTACGACTTCTTCACCCTCTCTACAATACAGTTCTCTTTTAGTGTCTCTTTCTGGGAGTCTGCCGCACTCAGGGCAGGCACAGCTCTGTGTCCTTCTGTCTCAGCCTCTGACAGGATTCCACCCCTGTCAGGGACCAACTACCTATGCAAAGCTCAGCCAGCAACTGCCTAACTTCCTCTCAAGGCCACCAGTTTTACCTAATTGTAAAGAGTGCCCTAATAAATAAGAGCATAGCTCCCCCGGTGGACTGGAGTATGAAATGTGTTGTATGTTTGTGGTACCTGGTAAAGAGATCTCCTTTATTGCCTCCAAACGTAACATCACTCCCCCCTAGAGGAGAATGATATTACTGCAATGACCAGGACCCTGGGGCGCTGCAGATGCATGTAATATAATGTACAGCCCATAGTCATCCATGTAATATAATGCACAGCCCATAGCCATCCATGTAATATAATGCACAGCCCATAGTGATGCATGCAATATAATGCACAGCCCATAGTCATCCATGAAATATAATGCACCGCCCATAATCATCCATTAAATTTAATGCACAGCCCATAGTGATGCATGTAATTTAATGCACAGCCCATAGTCATCCATGTAATATAATGCACAGCACATAGTCATCCATGTAATATAATGCACAGCCCATAATCATCCATGTAATTTAATGCACAGCCCATCATGATGCATGTAATATAATGCACAGTCCATTGTCATCCATGTAATATAATGCACAGTCCATAGTCATCCATGTAGCATAATGCACAGTCCATAGTCATCCATGTAATATAATGCATGGCCCATAGTCATCCATGTAATTTAATGCACGGCCCATAATCATCCATGTAATTTAATGCATAGCCCATAGTCATCCATGTAATTTAATGCACAGCCCATAGTCATACATTATTATTATTATTTATAATTATAGCACCATTTATTACATGGCGCTTTACATGTGAGGAGGGGTATACAGAATAAAAACAAGTACAATAATCTTAAACAATACAAGCCACGACTGGTACAGTAGGAGAGAGGACCCTCCCCGCGAGGGCTCACAATCTACAAGGGATGGGTGAGAATACAGTAGGCGAGGGTAGAGCTGGTTGTGCAGCGGTTTGGTGGATCGGTGGTTACAGGCTGTAGGCTAGTCGGAAGAGGTGGGTCTTCAGGTTCTTTTTGAAGGTTTCGATGGTAGGTGAGAGTCTGATATGTTGTGGTAGAGAATTCCAGAGTAGGGGTGATGCGCAAGAGAAATCTTGAATGCGTTTGTGGGAAGAGGAGATAAGAGGGGAGTAGAGAAGATCTTGTGAGGATCGGAGGCTGCATGCAGGTAAGTACCGGGAGACAAGGTCACAGATGTATGGAGGACACAGGTTGTGGATGGCTTTGTATGTCATGGTTAGGGTCTTGTATTGGAGTCTCTGGGCAATGGGGAGCCAGTTAAAGGACTGACAGAGGGGTGAGGTCGGGTGACTAGTGGGGGGACAGATGGATTAGTCGGGCAGCAGAGTTTAGAATAGATTGGAGGGGTGTGAGAGTGTTAGAGGGGAGGCCACAGAGCAGGAGGTTGCAGTAGTCAAGGCGGGAGATGATGAAGGCATGGATTAGAGTTTTTGCAGATTCTTGGTTTAGGAATGTACAGATCCATTAAATATTTTTGAGTTGAAGTCGGCAGGAAGTGGAAAAGGCTTGGATATGTGGTTTGAAGGAGAGATCAGTGTCAAGGATTACCCCAATTCAGCAAGCTTGTGGGACTGGGGAGAGTGGGCAGCCATTTACTGTAATAGATAGGTCCGTTGGGGGGGTTGCGTGAGATGGGGGAAAGATGATGAATTCTGTTTTGTCCATGTTAAGTTTTAGAAATCTAGCAGAGAAGGATGAAATAGCGGACAGACATTGAGGGATTCTGGTTAGTAGGGAGGTGATATCTGGTCCAGAGATGTAGATCTGTGTGTCATCAGCATAGAGGTGATACTGAAAGCCATGAGATTCTATGAGCTGTCCCAGGCCAAAGGTGTAAATGGAGAAGAGCAGGGGCCCTAGAACTGAACCTTGTGGGACTCCGACAGATAGGGGCGAGGTGAGGAGGTGGTGTGTAAGTGGGAGGCACTGAATGTCAGGTCAGTTAGGTATGATGAGATCCAGGATAGGGCAAAGCCTGTGATGCCAAGGGATGAGAGGGTCTGTAATAATAGGGAATGGTCAACTGTGTCAAAGGCAGAGGACAGGTCCAGGAGGAGGAGGACAGAGTACTGTTGCTTGCTCTTGGCGGTTAATAGGTCATTGGTGACCTTAGTTAGGGCAGTTTCAGTGGAGTGATGTGAGAGGGATTTTGAGGATAGATATGATTGAGGCATGTTTATAATGTAGTTTAATGCACCGCCCATAGTCATCCATGTAATTGAATGCACAGCTGATAGTCATACATGTGATATAATGCACAGCCCATAGTGATGCATGTAATATAATGCACAGCCCATAGTGATGCATGTAATATAATGCACGGCCCATAGTGATGCATGTAATATAATGCACAGCCCATAGTGATGCATGTAATATAATGCACGGCCCATAGTGATGCATGTAATATAATGCACAGCCCATAGTGATGCATGTAATATAATGCACAGCCCATAGTGATGCATGTAATATAATGCACAGCCCATAGTGATGCATGTAATATAATGCACGGCCAATAGTGATGCATGTAATATAATGCACAGCCCATAGTCATCCATGTAATATAATGCACAGCCCATAGTGATGCATGTAATATAATGCACAGCCCATAGTGATGCATGTAATATAATGCACAGCCAATAGTGATGCATGTTATATAATGCACAGCCCATAGTGATGCATGTAATATAATGCACAGCCCATAGTGATGCATGTAATATAATGCACAGCCCATAGTGATGCATGTAATATAATGCACGGCCAATAGTGATGCATGTAATATAATGCACAGCCCATAGTCATCCATGTAATATAATGCACAGCCCATAGTGATACATGTAGTATAATGCACAGCCTATTGACATCCATGTAGTAGTATGGCCAAGGGCACCATGTACTCACTAAAAATAAATAAATTCTCACCTTCTTTCCACTCCCCTTCCATGCGGCATCCACTTCTGAAGCTGGCAGCTGACATGATGTTCCTCCCATGAGCCCCCCGTCACGTGCACACCGACGTCAGCTGCTGTCATCTGATTAGCCGGCAGCGTGTACTGCGGCACACAGACTTCATGGGTCTGTGTGATGCAATACACTTCAGCTGAATGTGCATCTGGGGACGCAGATCCACTAAAGTAGGGGCTGGAGTCAGAAGGCCCCTCAGCCACAGGGCAGATCACAGCGTTGACCACTGCGACCGCGGTCTTTAAGCCCCTGTGTATATGTATGAAAGTCCAAAGCCTTCAGCTGTAATCTCTAGTAGAAGCTTGAAGATGTTGATCATGACCTATGTTAAAGGGAACCTGTCAGCTAACCATGCTGCCCAAACCATGTCCACAGGTATCATGAATCAGATCCCGACTGTATGATTGCAGAAAGTTATAGTTTTCTCTGGAATGCTCTGAAGTTTCAGAGAAAATACACTTTGGAGATCACATCTCCACTCCAGGTGATTGACAGGTCTCTCATTAAGGACATACATCGAAAATTCCTGGTGATCAACTAGAACATTGTGAGGCGAAGCTGTCCAGGGTACAGAGCGTTTAGAGAATATATGCCTAGCTGAAAAAGTGCAGCAAGGCTATGATTCATGCTGACCATAGTTTTGACAGCATGAAGTGGCTGACACGTTCCCTTTAAGGCAAGTATCATCTATGTCCAGCCACACAAAACATAAATTTAGGCTCCATGCCATATTTATAAATTAGTCAAACTAACTAAGATGTATTATTATTATTGTTTTGTTCAGAATGGAAAGTTATGAAATATTGTAGAATTTCACAGGAATGCGGGATCTCGCCATGGACAAGAGACAGATCAAGAGTTAAAGTATTTATTAAACAGGGAATGTACTCCATGCAGGGAGTGAGGGATTGTAGGTTGATGGTAAGGAATGGGGCAAAACTAGGAGAGTGGCAGGGTAGGTCAGGGACGAACGAAAGTTCAGTAATAAAGAGGTGAAACTTATTAGTCTGGAGTCTTCTTGGGTACAGCTCCTCGGGGTTCCAACGGTGGCACCAACAACAACCTCGGCACGTGACGTTTCGGTGAGATCTGTAACAGGCGGGGATCCAACGGTGGCGTAACACCCCAGGTAACCGGTTGTTACAGTGATGTTGCCTTCCTTTCAGGGAGGGCGATATCATGCTTGGAGGCAAGGAGGATTCTCTTTACCAGGTAAGCATCTACACACAACACATTCTGAATCCAGGCCTGAAGGGGGAGCTCAGGACCCGGATTCAGGGGAGCTTCCCTCAGCTTTAAGTGTTCTGGTCTGGAAAAGGAGTTAGACAGTTGGTCCAGGGAGACCAAGCAGGTTAGTTAGAGAGAGACACTGAGGAGAAAGGAAGTCTGGAGCAGAGAGCAGACTACGAAGCCGTGCAGCCAGGACTGACCTGCAGCTCCAAGAAAGGACTAGAACCCGAGGGGTTGTTGTATGTAGTGGAGCAATTGAGGGAAGAAGCAAAGGAGTGGAAAAGGACTCAGAAGGGAACTGTGATCGGGCACCCTCAGAGCCGAAGCGCAGAAACCGGGCACCGGGAGAACTGTATGTGATTGCTCACACCACGCCTGGAGGTGAAGCAGCACCTGAAGAGCCCGGGTCGTGATAGAGACCCTGTAAAATGGCTCAAGCTGCCCATCATACGGGTACCTGTTCTAAGACAGGAGTGAGAGGACTTGCCAGCAAGCTACAAGCAGTAAGGACCTCGCATATTAGCGCAGTAGGAAGGCTTACGGACCTCACCTGGGAGAGGGATCACCTTTGCCTCCAAGCCGGCCAGACCAGATCACCACCAGTACCTGGTATCCTGGACTGTGGACTGCTCCTACCAGTAAACCAGGTAAAGACTTTACAACTCTGTGTCTTCCGTTATTACCGGCCACCCACCATCCTTGACATACACCTTGGGAGCCCTGGGGACCCCCGCTTCACCTGTGGGAAGCGTCACCATCTTGCTGCAACACCATCACCCCAGAGGACCCCTTTAAGCAGCGTCGGTTCCCTCTGACCGAGAACCACAGGTGGAGTCTTAAATAGACTTTATTACCAATTTCCGTTAAAAGACCTTTCCCCTTTTAAGTAAGCGCCCAGGGCCATGGACCGGGTTGCAGCCACCGTGACATCCCTTTTAAGTATGACCGGACCCAGTACCGAGTACCCCACTGCCCAGGCGGGCTACGCAGTGGCACCGGCAACAGCGGCACGGGACGTCTCGGCGAAGTCACTGAGAGACAGGAAGATTTCCCATGCTTAAACGTGTCTAGCACGCTACTGAATCCAGTGTGAGGGACTGTCGAAACGGGACATCGCTCTACAGTGTACACAAGTCCTAGGCTATGGGGCTTTGGCCCAGTCACCTGCTCCTCACTGCGCTGCTGCGTTAAAGTCTCTCTCTTCTAAGTTGAGTCACCTCCTGGCATGACGGGTGGCAGTACGTTGTCAGTCTGTTGTCCACCTCCAGTTGACCTATATGTAAGGGGTCTGTCAAGTATGCAGTAACTCTTGGGCAGCGCGTGTGCGGTACTCACTGTCTCATAGTGTACGACACCCGGCTTAGCTTCGCACGCCTCTGCACAGCTCTGTTCTGCTGGATCGGCTAATCCCCCCAGCACTACAGCTCCTATCCTGGATAGCATCAGCACAGCCTGTCACAGGCCCAGCACTCTCAGTTGGAGGAAGCAGAGTGCGCTGCTCACCACTCTGCGCACTGCACTTACTTGGCGCCAACCCATCTTGCAGCATGCGTTTTTCCTTCTTATACTCCTTACACACTCATTCTAGGCTCTCCCCGCCCTCTCCTGTCCAGGGGTGAACCGAGCCACACTGCTGTCTGATGCAAACTTCAAAACGGCGCCCCCCCAAACACATATACAGTACAGCCCCCTATAGGGCTTCCATCTCATATACAGTCCCCCCACTAATTACATGAGTGATAACTATTGTACATTCTACAATAGGTCATAAATCAGACAGTATAGTCCTCTATACAGTATTCTGGGCACCACAGTGATCCATACAGAATAGTGAGCCCCATATATTTATCCATACAGTATAATGGCCACACATGATGCTGCATACTGTATAATGGCCACACATGATGCTCCATACTGTATAATGGCCGCACATGATGCTCCATACTGTAAAATGGCCACACATGATGCTCCATACTGTATAATGGCCACATATGATGCTCCATACTGTATAATGGCCCCACATGATGCTCCACACTGTATAATGGCCCCACATGATGCTCCATACTGTATAATGGCCGCACATGATGCTCCATACTGTATAATGGCCGCATCCATACTGTATAACGGCCACACATGATGCTCCACACTGTATAATGGCCCCACATGATGCTCCATACTGTATAATGGCCCCACATGATGCTCCATACTGTATAATGGCCACACATGATGCTCCATACTGTATATTGGCCACACATAGTGCTCCATACTGTATAATGGCCACACATGATGCTCTATACTGTATAATGGCCACACATGATGCTCCATACTGTATAATAGCCCCACATGATGCTCCATACTGTATAATGGCCACACATGATGCTCCATACTGTATAATGGCCGCACAGGATACTGTGTACCGTATAATGGCCACACATAGTTACTCCTACACACGCGGCTGTGCTCCATACACATTGCATACACTGCTCCGCTCCGTACACACGCGGCTCCACTCCATACACCTCATACACACCCGGCTCTGCTCTGTACACCTCACACACACACACGGCTCCGCTGCGTATACCTTATACACACGGCTCTGCTCCGTACACCTCATACACACGCAGCTCCGCTCCGTGCACCTCATACACACGCGGATCCGCTCCATACACCTCATACACACGCGGCTCCGCTCTGTACACCTCATCCACATGCAGCTCTGTTCCGTACACCTAATACACACCCGGCTCTGCTCCGTACACCTCATACACACACAGCTCCGCTCCGTACACATCATACACACACAGCTCTGCTCCGCTCACCTCATACACACACGACTCTGCTCCGTACACCTCGAACACATTTAGCTCCGCTCCGTACACCTCGTACACACACGGCTCTGCTACATCCACACTGTAAACTCCTCCTGACCCCACACATAAGGTAGCTTACCATGGCAACCAGCATAGCAGAGTCCTGCAATCCATCGAGGTCCCGATCATGTGACCCCTGACTTCTCCCCTCCTGTGACCTCATCACAGGTCCTATGCGCACAGAGCAGCCAATGGATTGTGAGCAGGGGCGCGCGCACCGCACTAGTGACACTCAGCAAATGTCAGGGATTATGAAGAGTCAGCACCACGTGTTCTGACTGCGCTCTGCCGCCCCGTGTCTTTCAGTGAGGACTGCCACCTGAAGCAAAGGGCTCAACTTGCCTCATGATAGCGGCGCCCCTGCTCCTGTCAGCAGAAAGCTCCGTCTCTCTCCTCCTTCCCTCCTGCAGCAGGTGAAGGTCCGCCTCTCTCAGGCTTCCCCCTGGAAACAGAGGATGCAGCCTTTTTAGTTCTGGACCTGGTATGCTGGTACCCGCGGTCCGGTCAACCTCCTTACTATTATTTTGAACAGTTAAGCAAGTTGAAGACTAAATAATCTTTAAAAGGCCTAAAGTTAAAGATAATTTTTTTACTTTGCTTATATAGTGCTATCTTATTCCACAGCGCTTTACATCAGTATGTTTTTGGAATGTGGGAGGAAACCGGAGAATCCGGAGGAGAACATATAAAAAGACATATATATTTTTATCTTTTACATTTTAAAAATTACAATAAGGCCTCCTACTCACATGCAAGAAACTCGGATGAGTCTCGCACGTCAATACCCGGCACCGCACGCAGCACTCAGGAGCGGAGCGTGCAGCTGCATGTATTGCTATGCAGCCGCACGCTCCGATCTGAGTGCCGGGTGCAGTGACGGGTATTGATGCGCGAGTTTCTCGAGTATGAGCCCTAAAGGCAACAGATTTCTGCTAATAACCAAGAAAAATTATTTTTCACAGAATCCAACCAGAGGAGCAGAACTTTTAGACCTAATACTATCTAAGAGAAATACTATCTGACAGAATAACAAATCTGCAGGTGGTCGGGCATCTAGGAAATAGCGACCACAATATTGTACAGTTTCACTTGTCTTTCGCTAGGGGGACTAGTCAAGGACTCCCAAAAACACTGAACTTTAGGAAGGCAAAGTTTGACCAGCTTAGAGATGCCCTTAATCTGATTGACTGGGACAATGTCCTCAGAAATAAGAATACAGATAATAAATGGGAAATGTTTAAGAACATCCTAAATAGGCAGTGTAAGCGGTTTATACCTTGTGGGAATAAAAGGACTAGAAATAGGAAAAACCCAATGTGGCTAAACAAAGAGGGGCAATTAACAGTAAAAAGAAAGCATTTAAACTACTAAAGCAGGATGGCACCGTTGAAGCTCTAAAAAACTATAGGGAGAAAAATACTTTATCTAAAAAACTAATTAAAGCTGCCAAAAAGGAACTAGAGAAGCACATGGCTAAGGAAAGTAAAACTAATCCCAAACTGTTCTTCAACTATATCAATAGTAAAAGAATCATAAGTTAAAATGTAGACCCCTTCAAAAATTGTGAGAAAATAATGGTTGTAGATGACGAGGAAAAAGCTAATATATTAAACACCTTCTTCTCCACGGTATTCACGGTAGAAAATTAAATGCTAGATGAAATGCCGAGAGACAATAAAAACCCTATATTAAGGGTCACCAATCTAACCCAAGAAGAGGTGCAAAACTGGCTAAATAAGATTAAAATAGATAAATCTCCGGGTCCGGATGGCATACACCCACGAGTACTAAGAGAACTAAGTAATGTAATAGACAAACCATTATTTCTTATATTTAGGGACTCTATAGCGACAGGGTCTATTCCACAGGACTGGCGCATAGCAAATGTGGTGCCAATATTCAAAAAGGGCTCTAAAAGTGAACCTGGAAATTATAGGCCAGTAAGTCTAACCTCTATTGTTGGTAAAATATTTGAAGGGTTTCTGAGGGATGTTATTCTGGATTATCTCAATGAGAATAACTGTTTAACTCCATATCGGCATGGGTTTATGAGAAATCGCTCCTGTCAAACCAATCTAATCAGTTTTTATGAAGAGGTAAGCTATAGGCTGGACCACGGTGAGTCATTGGACGTGGTATATCTCGATTTTTCCAAAGCGTTTGATACCATGCCACACAAGCGGTTGGTACACAAAATGAGAATGCTGGGTCTGGGGGAAAATGTGTGTAAATGGGTTAGTAACTGGCTAAGTGATAGAAAGCAGAGGGTGGTTATAAATGGTATAGTCTCTAACTGGGTCGCTGTGACCAGTGGGGTACTGCAGGGGTCGGTATTGGGACCTGTTCTCTTCAACATATTCATTAATGATCTGGTAGAAGGTTTACACAGTAAAACATCGATATTTGCAGATGATACAAAACTATGTAAAGCAGTCAATACAAGAGAAGATAGTATTCTGCTACAGATGGATCTGAATAAGTGGCAAACTTGTGCCGAGAGGCAGCAGATGCGGTTTAACAATGATAAATGTAAGGTTAAAAACATGGGAAGACGGAATCAATACCCTTATTACACTCTGAACGGGAAACCACTGGGTAAATCTGACATGGAGAAGGACTTGGGGATCCTAGTTAATGATAAACTTGCCTGGAGCAGCCAGTGCCAGGCAGCAGCTGCCAAGGCAAACAGGATCATGGGGTGCATTAAAAGAGGTCTGGATACACATGATGAGAGCATTATACTGCCTCTGTACAAATCCCTAGTTAGACCGCACATAAAGTACTGTGTCCAGTTTTGGGCACCTGTGCCCAGGAAGGATGTAATGGAACTAGAGAGAGTACAAAGGAAGGCAACAAAATTAATAAAGGGGATGGGGCAACAACAATACACAGAGAGATTAGCAAAATTAGGATTATTTAGTCTAGAAAAGAGATGACTGAGGGGCGATCTAATAACCATGTATAAGTATATAAGGGGACAATACAAATATCTCTCCGAGGATCTGTTTATACTAAGGAAGGTGACGGGCACAAGGGGGCATTCTCTGAGTCTGGAGGAGAGAAGGTTTTTCCACCAACATAGAAGATGATTCTTTACTGTGAGGGCAGTGAGAATCTGGAATTGCTTGCCTGAGGAGGTGGTGATGAGGAACTCAGACGAGGGATTCAAGAGAGGCCTAGATGTCTTCCTGGAGCGTAACAATATTGTATCTTACAGTTATTAGGTTCTGTAGAAGGACGTAGATCTGGGGATTTATTCTGTCAGAATATAGGCTGAACTGGATGAACAAATGTCTTTTTTCGGCCTTGCTAACTATGTTACTAAGTTACCATGTTAGGACCATTTTGAGTAGGGTCACCTTGACATGGTGGGATAGCTTTTATGGGTTTTTTTAATCAAAATTATGTTAACAAAGTACTCTATGTTATTTTCATGCTCTATTGCTATTTATTTAGGACTGTCCCAAATAGGGTCACCATGACGTGGTGGTATAGCCTTTACGTTTTTTGATCAATGTTATGTTAACTAAGTACCAAATATTATTTTCATGCAGTATTGCTATTTATTTACTGCAGGGTATTTGCTCATTTTGTTTTTATCTTAGGTTTTGTCTGTTTAGTGGCCAGTGTGAACGCGCGTCTACATGTTGCATGCGTAACAACTTATATTTCCAGTTGATCTCTTTAGGTTTCTGGATTAATCTTTATCAGCGGCAGTGGCCGGGTTCCACCGCACTCCTCTCTCTTTTATTTGTGTCCTCTCTCCTTTTAGTGTGCGTACAGCAGCTGGAGCAGCAGTCACCATTGGATTATACATCACTATTCAAGTAGTTGTGCCAGGCACAACCAGATCAGGTGAGCGACCAACCCCCCAACTCACCCTCACCTGTTGCCTCTTGTTTTTTATCTCTTTCGTTATTGAAAGAAGGAAATTGGCATAACATTTAACAAATTTTAACTACCTTTTTTTTAGGTATCCACGGAAATTAAAGAGGTTTTCCACTTTTTGGATATTTAAAATGTCTTACATATGTGACCGTTCCCTGTAAAGAGAATTCAGATGCCCTGTTCTTCATTCTTCAAGAAGAGATTGCCTTTCTCTGTTAAAATCTGTGGAAAGTAAGGAATCAGTCAAGCAAGTTCAATTTCCCAAGAAATGCAGATCCTAGAGCAAGAACTATGCCATAAATGTCAAGAAAGAGAAATTACCTTTAAAATTAATTATAGTTTTAAACTATTTAAAATCGAAAAAAGTTCAGGTTGCGCAATGGACTTTGAAAGCAAAGATTGCAGCCTTGGAACAGTTATTGGATACATTTACATCTATTGTTCCATTACCATATATATATATATATATATATATATATATATATATATATATATATATATAAATATATATATACCTCTTCAGGGCATACACACAATGATTCCTTTGTCCACATTGGCCGTATTAGTATCCTGTGATGAAGGCTGAGATTGCACATTTACCTGCATACTGGGCATCCACATGGCTCACACATGGTTACTCATTAATGTGGGCAGCTCTTACTGGCAAACCGAGCTGTCTATAAAAATCAATAGCTGGAATAATCCTTTTTTAAGAGGTTCCATGTCCTGAGCTGTTACTCACTGAGCTGGTTGTTAGGAGGAAAGTTAAATATTGCAGCTACTAAGACTTTATCTCTCCATTCAGCCTTGATGTCTTAAATGTTTTCTGTATTTATTTATCTTTTGCTTAGTTGGCACCAATATATACCACAGCGCCGTACACAAATTGTCATCCCTAGTTCCTTATCACCAATGGAGCTTACAATCTAATGTCCCCATCTCAGCCAACTGCTTATTCTGGCCCATTTTATAGGAAGCCAATTAACTTATCAATATATTTTTCGAGAGTGGGAGGAAATTAAAAATGGCTGGAAAAAACAGAAGGAAGAACATACAATCTCCATGCTACTGTTGTCCTTGTCACATTTTAAATATCCACAGGGGGCACTAACTTTAGGGTAGGAAATAAAGAACTCAGGATATAAATACTGATCATTATCCTCTCTGTTTTTCACACTCGAGAATAAATAGAAAAGAGAAATCGTTATAGTAAAAATGCGTAAAAACAAAAGAAAAAAGCACCATCCACTGAATATTTGCTAACATCATGATTTGTATAAGAAAAGAAAGGTTCCCCAAAGATGACTTCTCACTTCTCACTTTTCAATAAAAAGGGGGAGCCCTGAACAGGCTAATATTAGGAGAAAAGGTGTGTGGGGGGATCATCTGTAACTACAGGTGACAGTTTGCATTTTGCAGATCTTTAATTTATTCAGAATTCCAAATACTAGAATCCATGAAAATGTGTGTATACAGTACAGACCAAAAGTTTGGACACACCTTCTTATTTAAAGATTTTTCTGTATTTTCATGACTATGAAAATTGTACATTCACACTGAAGGCATCAAACCTATGAATTGACACATGTGGAATTATATACTTAACAAAAAAGTGTGAAACAACTGAAATTACGTCTTATATTCTAGGTTCTTCGAAGTAGCCACCTTTTGCTTTGATGACTGCTTTGCACACTCTTGGCATTCTCTTGATGAGCTAGTGAACTAGTGACTAAATAGTGAACAGTAATAATAATAAATAGTAATGACATTAAAAAAAAATTAAATGTAATGATAAATAATATTAATAATAATAATAAATATCGTAATAAATAGTGAACGATGTAATAATATTAATAGTGAAACAATACGTAATAATTATATTAATGATAATAATTTAATTGCCAAAGAGATGATGCAGTATTTTTTATTTTATTGTGATACTATATCAACAGTTTCCCTAAATTAAAAGTTCGCATTTACAAAAATATATAAAAATATATAAATAAATCAAACAA
This sequence comes from Ranitomeya imitator, assembly GCF_032444005.1. Classification (NCBI taxonomy): domain Eukaryota; kingdom Metazoa; phylum Chordata; class Amphibia; order Anura; family Dendrobatidae; genus Ranitomeya; species Ranitomeya imitator. Next base: position 765,844,291 of record NC_091284.1, on the reverse strand, counting down.
GTAAAAAAACAACTTGGAAAAACATGTAGTATATATTGCATATTGGGCTGCCGCACTGCACACACTGTACAGCCCTATTCAGACCAGTACATACATATACACAGCTCCTATTACCAGTGAGTTTCTGTGGTGCATTCCATATGTGTGTGTGTGGTCTTCACAGATTTCATGATAAGGGACAATTGACACCTAATTGTGGTATGTTGCAGTAAGAAGGGAAATCCACCATCTATCTATCTATCTATCTATCAATCTATCTATCTATCTAATATTTATCTATCCGTCTATCTAATATTTATCTATCTATTATCTATCTATTAGTTATCTATCTATTATCTATCTATTAGTTATCTATCTATTATCTATCTATCTAATATCTATCTATCTATCTAATATCTATTTCTATCTAATATCTATTTCTATCTAATATCTATCTCTATCTATCTATCTATCTATCTATCTATCTATCTATCTATCTATCTATCTATCTGTCTGTCTGTCTATCTATGAGTTTTTTATGTGGGTATGATGGGCTTTGCTTATTAGCTGCAGTTATACCTTTCTGTTCATTGCCATCACTGCTAGTCCAGCATCCATGTATCAGTCAAAGAACACATTTTCCTCATTTCACCACTCTCATAATAACACCTGACTGAGGAGATAAAATAAGAACAGGTAAAAAAAAAAAAATATATATATATATATATATATATATATATATCTGAGATATTTGCTGCCTGCTGTGTTGTGTTTTTTGCATCTATATTTGCACCCTATCCCATATAATGGGGCAATGGAAGAGTGTGAATTACTGGAAAATAGTAGAATTATTATTATTATTATTATTATTACTATTATTTATTTAGAATGAAGGAAAAGATTAATTAACTAATTGGTAAATAAATAAATAAATACATGTTCTACAATATTTCTTGGCACCTATCATAATGGAAACAAATAAGATATTACTAGCAGTAATATTTATATTAAATAATATAGTAAATAATAATGATAACATGGTACAAAAATAATATATTGCTGCTCTCTGATGACCTCTGACTTATATAACTATAACTGCTGGGTGCAGCTATTAATAATCCTTGTGGTCACTGGTCACACATAATAAGGAGAGATAAGCTTCTGCTCCGGATATTTATTTCTATTCAGTCATTTCTTCAGAACGAAAGTCACTGATCGACTTTTTACTAGAACTCAGGATGTGAAGATTTAACCTCGAGATCCACTCAGGACCGAAATATAACAGGAGATTGTCTGACCCTAACATGTATGTGTATAATAGAATGTCTGGAAAGGTATCAGAAAACTAATAATATTAATAAGTTTATATATAATATTAATTTTAAGTAATATTGTTATTAGCTGCTTGAAAGTAAGTTTATATTCTTTATTTAGTTTTATGTTTAGCCTGGGTCATTTTACATTGTATATATGATGTCTCTATCTAATATATATTTAATATAATATATCTATATATGTATTTCTATATTTCTGTATGTGCTTGTGCCTGTGTATATATAGATTATATATATATATATATATAGACATTCTTATACAAAAAAACGACATATGTATGTACATATATATAATCCATGTGTGTGTGTGTATATATATATATATATATATATATATATATATATATATATATATATTCACATGCATAAACAGCAATTGTAATAATAATAATTATTTTTAACTATTATTATTATTTTTATAGAAACCATCAAAACTGTGCTCCTATCACGTTATATATAGTGTGAGTGGATAATAACTCTATACTGTTATCCAAGCATTATAATGTAATATTCATAGAATAATTGGATGCATTTCTACTATGCGACATTATCGCATGGTATGTGTACAGGAAGTCGCACTGAAGGAAAACATAATAAAGCTGTAAAATAAATCATCAATAGCTTCTTTTGTATTATTGCCCTTTTTCCTACTTTTACACTAGGAAAGAACCAAGTTTTCCTACATACAGAATATGATTTCCCTCCTGTATGTGACAGTCAGTCCAATACATGGAAAGAGAAAATGTGGAAATAAATAATTTTATATTATTAGTACAACAAGTAATAGACATACAGTAGTAATGACATATTAGTACCAGTGTGTGAGAATATGTGCATTTCCGAATATTGCAGGGAGACACAGCATAGCTGCATGTTCGGGGATGATGGGGTCCCCATCTGATGCCCCCGTGTTTTCCTGCTGGGCACTGCCAGTGTGCAGAGTTCCTGGAGATCGGGGCATGCTCTGCACATTTATTGCTCTCATTTATTGGACACACAGTTTGCTTTGTGTTTAGTGCACAGAATGCTCTGGTCGTAAATCGGGATTTACACGGCAAACAGCAGCTTCTGATTCCCTCTTAACCCAGGAATTACTGCTGGATAAATAGGAGGAAGCAGCGACATTTGCTGCCATAACACAGGCGGCAGCTCAGGCTGCATCACAGCACTGTATACATTGTAAATGCCTCCTCATCTGTGCCCACAAATATCACCCTGATTCCTGCCATACACATGTCCCCATTACTGATTAACTAGATCTCATGCAACCAGGAAAGATGGAAACTGCGCAAGCTTTGTGGGACTACAGGGCTCAGAATGCATCCTCATTGGCAACGCTATCACATGCAAGCAGAGATCTGAGCCTGTGCCAGCCCTGCAGGACTACAAGTCTCAAAATGCCTCCCCATATATGGTCTATCATTGTACAGCAATATCATGCAAGAGAAGCAGGTCTGAGACTATACAAGCCTTGTAGAACTACAAGTTACAAAAATGGATCCTCAATATCTATTCTATCATTTTAGAACTATATCATGCGAAATAAGCCGATGTGAGACTTTGCGAGCCTTGTAGAACTACAAGTCACAAAATGCATCCTCATATATGGTCTATCATTTTACAGCAATATCAATATTGCTATAGATAGATATCAATAGATCAATGTAAACGATATCTATAACCCTGTATATAACCCCTTCTCGTGTACAGCACCATGGAATTAATGGTGCTATATGAATAATAATAATAATAATATCATGCAAGAGAAGCAGATCTGAGACTGTACAAGCCTTGTAGAACTACAAGTTACAAAAATGGACCCTCAATATTTATTCTATCATTTTAGAACTATTTCATGCGAAATAAGCCGATGTGAGACATTGCGAGCCTTGTAGAACTACAAGTCACAAAATGCATCCTCAAGTGGATTCTATAATAACGATCACATGCAAGCAGAGATCTGAGACTCTACAAGCTGTGTAGAACTACAAGTCTCACAATGCATTGCCTGTAGGGATTAATGAGGGATTCATGGAAGATTTGTTGCTGTTGAAATTCTGCGGAAACATAAATGTCACTCAGTTTGTTGCAGCTTATAGAGGAAATCTATGGGCATGGAACATACATGACTGACACGGGAAGACAAAGGTCTCCCTACTATTCACAGGGTTTGGTTAATGTTACAAAAAATGCTATTCAAAATATATTTTTACTATTATTATTATTAATAATAATAATAATAATAATACCATCATCATTATATTATTTTGTTTACTGTAAGTGATATTTACATTTTGATGTAACCCTGTCTAATGTACAGCACCATGGAATTAATGGTGCTATATAAATAATAATAATAATAATAATAATAATAATAATAATAATAAAAGGTAGAATGAATTGAAATGAATGGTGTGACTGTATGATACGCTGGAGGTCATGCACCATTATTGAGGCACAGGTATAATATAACACGTAGGACATAACTGCAGCTCGTGATTCTGACACCTGCAGGAAAGTCTCTAGGATATTGCATAGTTGTAAATTTTGGATATAAACCTGCTGGAGATCCGTGCGTACATTGTTGTCGATAGTGACTGCATAGCCCAGAATGACTCCTGTAATTGATTCTCGTATATGAGGCTCTTTCGGAAGTTCTGCCATTTTCACTTAAAAGAAAAGCGCAGCTGTGCTATTTTTTTCTGGAAAAATAATGGTCACCCTAACGTAAACCCAACCCAACTGACTATTATGGGGTCACCATTTGTGTCTATCATGCAATTGTCAATCCTTAGGATTCGTTTTCTGCATGAATTCCGTTTTTCTGTTCCTATAACAGTACAGAGTTATGCATGGTGGCTCAGTAGTTAGCAGCACTGTAACTTTGCAGTGCTGGGGTCCTGGGTATTAATCCCACCAAGGATAACATCTGCTAGGAGTTTGTATGTTCTCCCCGTGTTTGCTGGGTTTCCTCCGGCTTCTCCAGTTTCCTCCCACATTCCACAGACCATAGTGATAGGGAACGTAGATTGTGAGCCCCAATGGGGACAGCGATGATGATGTCTGTAAAGCACTGGGGAATTAATGGCGCCATATAGGTGAGTAAAATAAATAAATAAGTAAAAAAAATTCACTACCGTAGTAAGAAAAAACATATCAAAAATATGCATGGCAAAATGCCTGCAGTAGTTTACCACGGGGTGAGTGTTTTTTCCACTGCTGGTCTTCCTGATCCAGACCTATAAATGCTGCACACAATAGTTCTCTGTCTGGTTATGGGAGCCGGTGGTCCAAGTGCACAACTTTACCTATAGATGTGTTCAACATGGGCAAAAAACAACTAGTCAGACACGGTTGATCTATGTGAACACAGGCAGAGTAAGGAGAGGACAGTCCTACTACAGTCCTCAATAGGAAAACTGTTATGGCGGAGTTCCATGTTTTGTGTTTTAGTTGCCATCTGGGTAAGACATTTACATCTGTGTATTTAATAGAATACTACATGGAAGAGCGATATAATATCTATAATATAACGCTGGGAGCGTCACTCTGTCCGAAGCCTTTATAGACTGCGCAAGCGCAAGCGCCGGCGCAGTCTGGGCCTCACAGAGTGACGCTCCCAGGAGATCGCGGTATGCGTAAACACTGAACGCACACCGCGATCTCCAACAGAGAAGCAGGGACCGCCAGGAGGGTAAGTATGAGCTATATTCACCTGGCCCCATTCCACCGCTGAGCGCCGCCATCTTCCCGGTCCTCGGCCTGTGACCTTCAGTTCAGAGGGCGCGATGACGCGCTTAATGCGCGCCGGCACCGCCCTCTGACTGACCAGTCACAGCCAGAGGACCGGGAAGATGGCGGCGCTCAGCGGTGGAATGGGGCCAGGTGAATATAGTAACTGCTGGGGGGCCTGAGCTGGCGGCGATACCGGCACCTGACCCCCACAGCGTGCCGGTGTCCCCGCCTGCTCAGGCCCCCCAGCACTCGGCTCCAGCGACAATAGGTGAGTATGGTATTTTTTATTTATATATATTGCAACAGCATACGGGGCATATACGATGGAGCATCTTATGGGGCCATAAACCATAATGGAGCAGTGTACGGGGCATATACCATGGAGCATCTTATGGGGCCATAAACCATAATGGAGCAGTGTACGGGGGCATATACAATGGAGCATCTTATGGGGCCATAAACCATAATGGAGCATCTTATGGGGCCATAAAACATAATGGAGCAGTGTACGGGGGCATATAGTATGGAGCATCTTATGGGGGCCATAAACCTTTATGGAACAGCGTACGGGGCATACACTATGGAGCATCTTATGGGGGCCATAAACCATAATGGAGCAGTGTACGGGGGCATATACAATGGAGCATCTTATGGGGGCCATAAACCATAATGGAGCAGTGTACGGGGGCATATACAATGGAGCATCTTATGGGGCCATAAACCATAATGGAGCAGTGTACGGGGGCATATACCATGGAGCATCTTATGGGGGCCATAAACCTTTATGGAACAGCGTATGGGGCATACACTATGGAGCATCTTATGGGGCCATAAACCATAATGGAGCAGTGTATGGGGCATATACTATGGAGCATCTTATGGGGGCCATAAACCATAATGGAGCAGTGTACGGGGGCATATACCATGGAGCATCTTATGGGGGCCATCAACCTTTATGGAACAGTGTATGGGGCATACACTATGGAGCATCTTATGGGGGCCATAAACCATAATGGAGCAGTGTACGGGGGCAAATACAATGGAGCATCTTATGGGGCCATAAACCATAATGGAGCAGTGTACGGGGGCATATACTATGGAGCATCTTATGGGGGCCATTAACCTTTATGGAACAGTGTACGGGGCATACACTATGGAGCATCCTATGGGGGCCATAAACCATAATGGAGCAGTGTACGGGGGCATATACCATGGAGCATCTTATGGGGGCCATAAACCTTTATGGAACAGCGTACGGGGCATACACTATGGAGCATCTTATGGGGGCCATAAACCTTTATGGAGCAGTGTATGGGGGCATATACTATGGAGCATCTTATGGGGGCCATCAACCTTTATGGAGCAGTGTACGGGGCATATACTATGGAGCATTTTATGGGGGCCATAAACCTTTATGGAGCAGCGTATGGGGCATATGGATGGGAGCAGCAAATTAAAGAACGGGGGCGCAGGATGGGAGCAGCACATGACAGAATAGGGCAGCACATGACAACGGGGGCGCAGGATGGGAGCAGCACATGTCAGAATGGGGACGCAGGATGGGAGCAGCACATGACAGGATGGGGACGCAGGATGGGTGCAGCACATGTCAGAATGGGGGCGCAGGATGGGAGCAGCACATGACAGGATGGGGACGCAGAATGGGAGCAGCACATGACAGGATGGGGACGCAAGATGGGTGCAGCACATGTCAGAATGGGGACGCAGGATGGGAGCAGCACATGACAGGATGGGGACGCAGGATGGGTGCAGCACATGTCAGAATGGGGGCGCAGGATGGGAGCAGCACATGACAGGATGGGGGCGCAGGATGGAGCAGCACATGACAGGATGGAGACCATATACCAATATAAATGCTCGCCACCCGGGCGTAGAACGGGTTCAATAGCTAGTAAATAATATACTTGGGTGCAGATGTGGGACTCCAGATGAGATACGTCTGATACCTAATAGACTGATATTTCAGCTGTGGAGATCAGTTCTCTCAGATAGGTTCTTCAGACATCCTGAAGGACATTGGCCTCACATTCCCAATATTGCTCTTCAGATGTGTACCGCCCCCTGCCTCCTGGTTTCCTGCTTCTGATTGATTGACAGTCACATTGCTAGCTAAAAATGAAAAATCCTTCTATTCTTGAGAGGGTATTTAAAGTGGTATTCCCATCTCCAAGATCCTATCCCAAAATGTAGGAGGTGTAATAATAATATTAGCAAATTCCTCCAATTAGAAATGTAGTATAGTTTTTCTGATTCACTATGTCTCTTTCCTCATGTGCAGACATTGCAGGACCTTAGGTATCCATGGTTACGACCAATAGCAACTAGCTAACTAAGGCTACTTTCACACTTGCGTCGGTACGGGCCCGTCGCAATGCGTCGGGCCGACGTACCGAAGGACGTTGTGAAATTAACTGCACGACGTGGGCAGCAGATGCAGTTTTTCAACGCGTCCGCTGCCCATTCTGCAGTCCGGTGAGGAGGGGCGGAGTTTCGGCCGCGCATGCACGGTCGAAAATGGCGGACGCACAAAAAAAGTTACATGGAACTTTTTTTGTGCCAACGGTCCGCCAAAACACGACGCATCCGTCGCACGACGGATGCGACGTGTGGCCATACGTCGCAATGCGTCACTAATGCAAGTCTATGGAGAAAAAACGCATCCTGCGGCCAACTTTGCAGGATGCGGCTTTTCTCCAAAATGACGCATTGCGACGGACAGCAAACAACGCAAGTGTGAAGGTAGCCTTTCTATCACTGTATCAGTGGTCGCAACCATGGATACCTAAGGTCCTGCAATGCCTGCACATGAGGAAACATAGTACATCAGAAGAACTATACTACATTTCTAATTGCAGCTATTTGCAATTATTACTATTACTAGATGGTGGCCCGATTCTAACGCATCGGGTATTCTAGAATATGTATTTATGTATGTATATAGCAGCCACATAGTATATAGCACAGACCACGTAGTATATAGGAGCCATGCAGTATATAGCAGACAAATACTACGTGGCCTGTGCTATATACTATGTGGCTGCTATATACATACATATTATAGAATACCCGATGCGTTAATACAGGCCACGCAATATATAACAGTGGCCATGCAGTATATAACACAGCCACGTACTATATAACACAGCCCACGCAGTATATAGCAGCCACGCAGTATATAACACAGGCGACGTAGTATATAACACAGGCCACGCAGTATATAACACTGGCCACATAATATATAGCACAGCCCACGCAGTATATAGCAGCCACGTAGTATATAACACTGCCCACGCAGTATATAGCAGCCACGTAGTATATAACACTGCCCACACAGTATATAACAGTGGCAACGTAGTATATAGCACACAGTATAGAACATAACCCACGTAGTATATAGCACAGCCACGTAGTATATAACACTGCCCACGTAGTATATAACAGTGCCCATGCAGTATATAGCAGCCACGTAGTATGCAACACTGCCCACGCAGTATATAACAGTGGCAACGTAGTATATAGCACGCAGTATAGAACATAGCCCACGTAGTATATAGCACAGCCACGTAGTATATAACACTGCCCACGTAGTATATAACAGTGCCCACGCAGTAATAACAGTGGCCACGTAATATATAGCACAGCCCACGCAGTATATAGCACAGACCACGGAGTATATCACACAGCCCACGGAGTATATAACACTGCCTATGTAGTATATAGCAGCCACGCGGTATCTAACACAGCCCACATAGTATACAGCAGTGTGGGAACCATATCCCTGTTAAAAAAATAATTAAAATAAAAAATAGTTGTATGCACACCCCCTGGGATCCAGCGAAGCTCCGGCGATACGTGCACGGCTGCCGCCATCTTCCATTCACAGGATTCATTGCGAAATTACCCAGATGACTTTGAGGTCTCGTGAGACCGCTAAGTCTTCTGGGTAATTTCGCAATGCATCGCCGGGAACGGAATATAGCGGCAGGCGCGTGCGGCTCAGCGGACTACGGAGGGTGAGAATAGCAGGTTTTTAGTTTTTTTATTATCTTTAACATTACATTTTTTTACTATTGATGCCACATAGGCAGCATCAATAGAAAAAGTTGGGGACACACAGGGTTAATAGCAGCGGTTACGGAGTGCGTTACCCGCGGCATAACGTGGTCCGTTACCGCCGACATTAACCCTGTGTGAGCAGTGACTGGAGGGGAGTATGCGGGCGCCGGGCACTGACTGCGGGGAGTAAGGTCGGCCATTTTCTTCCGGACTGTGCCCGTCGCTAATTGGTCGTGTCTGTTTTGTCGCGACCAATCAGCAACTTGGATTTCCATGACAGACAGTGGCCACGACCAATGAATATCCGTGACAGACAGACAGAAGGACAGATGGAAGTGACCCTTAGACAATTATATGGTAGATTACACCTACTATATTTTTGGATAGGATCTTGGAGATGGTAATACCCCTTTAATGTTTTAACAAGCACTTTGCAATTTTACCCGTTTATCAAGATGAGACGTCCTCTTAATGAAAGTAGCCTGGAGCATTCCCTCAAGAAGAATTAACCGCTTTTAAGACGTCTGACGTTAAAGGGGTTTTCCAGTACTTTAAGGGCTCGTCACATGACCGTATTTTTCGTCCGAGTGCTGTCCATGAAAAAAAAAATAAGACAGCATTCAGACCAGTGCAGATGAGCAACTTTTTCCACAAACTAAACCGGCGTGAGAAAAAATGGCAGCGCGCAGTAGTTTTTTCATGTAAATTGGATGAGACTCACACATTCATGTCTATGGGTGAGCAAAAAATATTGGATCCATACGGAGCCACAGTGCAGCACACAATTTACAGATACATTGCAAACTGTAAATGGTCCACGGATGACAAGTGAGAAAAAAATCGTCCCACTTTTCTAGATGAAATTTTGAACGATTTTTTACCTGCTTTTGAGAACCTAGCCTAAGGAGAAGAAATCGTTCTAAAATGTAAAAAAAAAAATAAAGCCCTAATTCATCATTTTCTTTGCACATTTTTCCTGCAGTGAGGATGGCTGTAATAATGACATTTATGTTTGCTCTGTATTCATTCTTTCATTTTGTGCCTTTTTTTAGCTAACATTGCTCGGTTTCATCTGTGTTTTCTTTCCACCAAACGAGCTTGATTTTCCTCATCCAGATATTTTTACCTAATTTATCATTTACTACTTTTGGAAATATCTCAAAATGTTGTTTTTTTTTTTGCAAAATTATATTCCATTACCTTAGTGGAGTCTAAAATCTGTTTAATTTTAATTTGGCACAGTTGAAGTCAAACATGCCACATTTTGTTCTGAAGACCAACAAAATAAACAACACCTTTGATTTCGAGAAAAAAATCATCAACCTGCAGGTGCCATTTCGAAGAGGTTGGTGCCAAAAAAACGCAAAGAAGACCAAAAGATGAAAAAGAAAAGTCACTTAAAAAAATGCAAAGAATGAATCAATTCCTAAGTGTAACTTGCCAGACCAATCCTTTACTGGTCGCTGCCGCAGCGCCATTGTTCTCTGCCAGAGCTGAAAGCGATGACATCTCAGCCATCAGTCACCTGAGAATTGCAGGGTCAGATGATGGACGGACTGGACATCCTCACTTCTGGAGGACTGATGTTTCATCTGTACCTTTATTAGGGAGGATTTCTCCTGTTGAATCTTGTCAGTGCAGTTTTTACAGTTCTACGTACATGGATGCTACACTTATACTTTGATAGCACAATGTTTTGCACCGTGCATGTATGTGATGCTGTACTGATGAATGAAAAATCATAAATTCCCTCTAGTAGTTCCTGCTGTACAATGGAGCATATTATTATACAACACTTTGGATATATTGTTCTGCAGTAATGTGTTATCTTGACTTGTGGTGAGGAGAGATTAATAGCCGTTGAGCATAAATCAGACAAAACCAGCAGAATATTAGAGAAGGAATCTGTTGACTTTTTTTTCCAGGCTTTCTAATGGTAATTTTGTCATTCTTGCTTATGATCTTATTTTGATGTCATTTTTCTAACTTGAATTTTTTGCCATTTGCGTTACCTAAAGTGTATGCAGAAAAACAAACAAACAAACAAGCAATGTTTTGGGCCACACAGGGCCTTTATCAAGCCACTAAAATTGTATACACTGTTTTAATAGCTTGATAAAGGCCCTGTTTGGCCGAAACATTCCATATTTTTTCTGTATGATTTTTCTCTTATGTGTACACTTGGATCAACAAAGTTTTCGTGAAGGAGGATCTTCGGTGCCTCAGATTTTTGGAATTGACTACAGCTTCCTCAAAAGTGCCGGATTCTTTATATAGACGTATGGATGTCACATGGATGACAATCATCCAAGTTTTCTGGATGAAAATTGGTTGATTTTTCATACGATGTGATTCGATCCCCAGATGTCGCAAACTTAGGGCATGTTCTCAGTAAACGTTGCATTATTTTTCCCTGCATTTTGTAATGTAGAAAATCTACTACATTCCACAGTTCAAGCAAAGTGGATGTGATTTCATGAAAACTCTTGCCCACTGTGTATTGAAGGACGCTCTGTGAGTTTTTGGGGCCATTTTTTCTCTGTAAGCCTTTATGAGGAATTTGAAAAGCACATTGTAAATAATGCAGTTGTATGTTCAAGTGCTGAATCCCTGGGTTTCATCACTAACAAATGCATTAAAGGGATCCTGTCACCTGAATTTGGCGGGACCGGTTTTCGGTCATATGGGCAAAGTTTTTGGGTGTTTGATTCACCCTTTCCTTACCCGCTGGCTGCATGCTGGCCGCAATATTGGATTGAAGTTCATTCTCTGTCCTCTGTAGTACACGCCTGCGCAAGGCAATCTTGCCTTTCACACGCGCAGTATGCTTTGCCCAACTGTGGGCAAAGCCAAAAAGCATTAGTGCGCATGCGCTGGCGCACTATGTCCTGGAAGTATTTCGCTGTGTTCCGGGACATAGTGTGCAAGCGCATGCGCACTAATGCTTTTCGGCTTTGCCCACAGTTGGGCAAAGCATACTGCGCGTGCACAAGGCAAGATTGCCTTGCGCAGGCGTGTACTACGGAGGACAGAGAATTAACTTCAATCCAATATTGCGGCCAGCATGCAAAGAGCGGGTAAGGAAAGGATGAATCAAACACCCGAAAACTCCACCCATATGACTGAAAACCGGTCCCGCCAAATTCAGGTGACAGGTTCCCTTTAAAAAAAGCTTCAACTCTGCGCAAAAAACACAAAAAATAATGAAATTGTTGCAAAAAATGCAAAATAAAATGTGATAATGAGAGCAGATTGCTATTGCGTGTTTTGGTGACAGCTAATGCAGAATAACTTGGTAGGAGCTGATCTGCTGTACATGGTAGAAATGGCGGATGACATCCACGATGTGTTGTGAGGTGCAACTCCCTCTAGGAACAAAGGATCCTCCTGAAGACATGTGGACAGATGAACAATCAAATGGCTTTTCTGAAGTAATCACTCAAAGAATTTGGGTTCAATTCCGTTACAAACAAATATCAGTTTATGGCAAAGTTATTTTTTCGCAGATAATGCTCTACTTTTACACTCAGATTTGGGCTCTCCACCCACTCTCACCTTACAGGCTTGTCAGTTCTTGACAGGGCCAGATAAACTACGCCGATCCTGAAGCCCTGGAAAATAAAAGAATTTCTGTAGATTACAGGTAATGTAAAGAGAAAGCGCAAACAGAGCGCAGTGATGCAATTCTTTTGAAACTCAGAGCTGCAGTATACATGGTTGTGTAAGGGTTCAATAATCGTCGTCATAAATTCTCATCTTGATTGATAAATATAGACTTGTTTTTTTTAAATTAAAGACTTTGTCAGATTTATCCTTCTATAGGCAGTCTAAACCCAATTTTACTTCTCTTATCATCATTTCATATACCCTGTTCTGACATATAATGCCCTGAAAAAGTATTCATACCGATGGAATTTTCTTCATTTATTTCACGTTTCACCCACAAATTTAAATGTATTTTATTGGGATTTTATGTGATATATCAACACAAAGTAGCAAGTATTTGTGAAGTGTAAATGAAAGAAGAAGATGGGCAAAACGTGCGTCGGGGTGAGGGATATAGCTGATATCCCAGCTTCAATGGCTTTCATTAGGTAAATCCTGACCATATACATGGTGAATTACAGAATGTATATACATTTATCTAACTTATAGGGTGGACCTATTCATATTACATATCCACACTGTGGCAAATACTAAGCATGACCAGTGTTGTTGCATATCATTATACGGTATACCAATCTTATACGCAAATCAAATTGCTGGCATGTACTTAATTTGTAACTCTGAATCATTCTATGGAGATTGATTAATTACATCATTTGCATATTTTTTTTATAGAGGACTTATACATACTATTACTCTGACCATATGCACGTCAGTAATTTTTTGTTTGGCAGTCTGCACAGGGTGTTTTTGCTTGTTTAGCTATTCTTTTTTTTTTCTATCTAATTACTTTGGAGATATCCCAGATAATACACATATTTATAGTTGACCTACAGCACTTAGCTTTACAATATTCTCAATTTCTTGCATATTCCCCCACTGAAAGCTAACCAACACTGGTCATTATAAATACAATCTCCACAGAGCTTTACAATCTATTTGAATATCTTTAGATATCATTTATTTTTTTATTATATGAATTATTTTGAGGTGCATCCTCTTCTTTCACATGAGACATCTTGTTTTACGTAATCCCTTCACCCCGAAGCCTGTTTTCAACTTCCTGACCAGGCCATTTTTTTCAATTCTGACCACTGTCACTTTATGAGGTCATAACTCTGAAACGCTTCAACGGATCCTGGTGATTCTGAGAATGTTTTCTTGTGACATATTGTACTTTATGATAGTGGTAAAATTTCTTCGATTTGACTTGCGTTTATTTGTGAAAAAAACGGAAATTTGGCAAAAATGTTGCAATTTTTAAACCTTTAGTTTTTATGCCCTTAAATTAGAGTCATATCATACAAAATAGTTAATAAATAACATTACCCACATGTCTGCTTTACATTAGCACAATTTTGGAAACATAATTTTTTTTGTTTGTTAGGAAGTTATAAGGGTTAAAAGTTGACCAGCGATTTCTCATTTTTACAACAAAATTTGCAAACCCATTTTTTTTAGGGACCACCTCACACTTGAAGTCCCTTTGAGTGGTCTATATGACAGAAAATGCCCCAAATTGACACCATTCTAAAAACTGCACCCCTCAAGGTACTCAAAACCACATTCAAAAAGTTTATTAACCCTTCAGGTGCATCACAGGAATTTTTGGAATGTTTAAAGAAAATTGAACATTTAACTTTTTTTCACATAATTTTTAATTCAGATCCAAGTTGCTTTATTTTACCAAGGGTAACAGGAGAAATTGGACCACAAAAGTTGTTGTGCAATTTGTCCTGAGTACACTGATACCCCGTGTGTGGGGGTAAACCACTGTTTGGGTGCAAGGCAGAGCTCGGAAGGGAAGGAGTGCCGTTTGACTTTTAATGCAAAATTGGCTGGAATTGAGATCGGAACCCATGTCGCGTTTGGAGAGCCCCTGATGTGCCTAAACAGTGGAAACCCCCACAATTGCCCCCTTTTTGGAAAGAAGACCCCCTAAGGAACTTATCTAGATGTGTGGTGAGCACTTTGAACCCGCAATTGTTTCACTAAAGTTTAGAATGTAGAGCCCCCAATTTTTATTTTCCCAAGGGTTACAGGAGAAATTGGACACCAAAAGTTGGTGTGCAATTTGTGCTGAGGATGCTGATACCCCATATGTGGGGGGGAACCACTGTTTAGGCACATGGCAGAGCTCGGAAGGGAAGGAGCGCTGTTTTGGAATGCAGACTTTGATGGAATGGTCTGCGGGCGTCACGCTGCGTTTGCAAAGCCCCTGATGTACCTAAACAGTAGAAACTCCCACAAGTGACCCCATATTGGAAACTAGACCCCTCAAGGAACTTATCTAGATGTGTTGTGAGAACTTTCAACCCCCAAGTGTTTCACCACAGTTTATAACACAGAGCCGTGAAAATAAAAAATCTTTTTTTTTTCCACAAAATTATTTTTTAGCCCCCGATTTTGTATTTTTCCAAGAGTAGCAGGAGAAATTTGACCCAAAAAGTTGTTGTCCAATTTGTTCTGAGTATGCTGATACCCCATATGTTGGGGTAACCCCCTGTTTTGGCGCATGGAGAGCTTGGAAGGGAAGGAGCACTGTTTTACTTTTTCAACGCAGAATTGGCTGGAATTGAGATCGGACGCCATGAACTCTGAACTCCAATATGGCGCTTCTTCCCTTCAGAGTTCTGCACTGTGCCATTCTTACATCTACCCATGAAATGTTCCCTGTACCATTGGCTCCAACACAACCCCAAAGCATGATTGATCCACCCCATGCTTAATGGTTGGCGAATGGTGAAATGTTATTTTCCTGAAATTCTGTGCCCTTTTTTCTCCACACATGCCTTTGTTCATTGTGACCAAAGAGCTCTATTTTAAACTCATCAGTCCACAGGACTTGTTTCCAAAATTTATCGGGCTTGTTTAGATGTTCTTTTGCATAATTCTGACTCTGAATTTTAAGATAAGGACGCAGGAGAGGTTTTCTTCTGAAGACTCTTCCATGAAGGACATATTTGTGCAGGTGTCTCTGAACAGAAGATCAATGTAACACAACTCCAGAGTCTGCTAAATCTTTCTGATGGTCTTTTTCAGTCAAGTGGTTCTGATTTGCCTCTTGAGTAATCCTACGAGAAGCTTTCACTGAACTTTTGCTTGATATTCCAGGCCTTATCTTGACCTCCACTCTTCCTCTTAACTGCCATTTCTTAATTACATTTCGAACTGAGTAATGAGCAAGTTGAAAATGCTTTGCTATCTTCTTCTCCTGCTTTGTGGACCTTCGCCATTTTCATTTTTATAGTGCTAGACAGCTGCTTAGAAGAATTCATGGCTGCTGTTTCTTGGCACAAGGGTAGAGGAGAATGGGTTTTCATAAAGCAAGAAAATTTTCATCATTTGGCCTTTCCTAATGATGATGGTGACCAAGCCATAACTCTAAGGGGCAAATTGAGGTCTGAAACCTAGGTCAAAGTTATTTGAGCACACAAATCTCCAAGGGTGCCCAAACTTTTACATTAGCCCATTTTACTTTTCGTAATTTTTACAATGAAAAAAAAAAATGGCTATATATATATATATATACAGTGGGGCAAAAAAGTATTTAGTCAGTCAGCAATAGTGCAAGTTCCACCACTTAAAAAGATGAGAGGCGTCTGTAATTTACATCGTAGGTAGACCTCAACTATGGGAGACAAACTGAGAAAAAAAAATCCAGAAAATCACATGGTCTGTTTTTTTAACATTTTATTTGCATATTATGGTGGAAAATAAGTATTTGGTCAGAAACAAAATTTCATCTCAATACTTTGTAATATATCCTTTGTTGGCAATGACAGAGGTAAAACGTTTTCTGTAAGTCTTCACAAGGTTGCCACACACTGTTGTTGGTATGTTGGCCCATTCCTCCATGCAGATCTCCTCTAGAGCAGTGATGTTTTTGGCTTTTCACTTGGCAACACGGACTTTCAACTCCCTCCAAAGGTTTTCTATAGGGTTGAGATCTGGAGACTGGCTAGGCCACTCCAGGACCTTGAAATGCTTCTTACGAAGCCACTCCTTCGTTGCCCTGGCGGTGTGCTTTGGATCATTGTCATGTTGAAAGACCCAGCCACGTTTCATCTTCAATGCCCTTGCTGATGGAAGGAGGTTTGCACTCAAAATCTCACGATACATGGCCCCATTCATTCTTTCATGTACCCGGATCAGTCGTCCTGGCCCCTTTGCAGAGAAACAGCCCCAAAGCATGATGTTTCCACCACCATGCTTTACAGTAGGTATGGTGTTTGATGGATGCAACTCAGTATTCTTTTTCCTCCAAACACGACAAGTTGTGTTTCTACCAAACAGTTCCAATTTGGTTTCATCAGACCATAGGACATTCTCCCAAAACTCCTCTGGATCATTCAAATGCTCTCTAGCAAACTTCAGACGGGCCCGGACATGTACTGGCTTAAGCAGTGGGACACGTCTGGCACTGCAGGATCTGAGTCCATGGTGGCGTAGTGTGTTACTTATGGTAGGCCTTGTTACATTGGTCCCAGCTCTCTGCAGTTCATTCACTAGGTCCCCCCGCGTGGTTCTGGGATTTTTGCTCACTGTTCTTGTGATCATTCTGACCCCACGGGTGGGATTTTGCGTGGAGCCCCAGATCGAGGGAGATTATCAGTGGTCTTGTATGTCTTCCATTTTCTAATTATTGCTCCCACTGTTGATTTCTTCACTCCAAGCTGGTTGGCTATTGCAGATTCAGTCTTCCCAGCCTGGTGCAGGGCTACAATTTTGTTTCTGGTGTCCTTTGACAGCTCTTTGGTCTTCACCATAGTGGAGTTTGGAGTCAGACTGTTTGAGGGTGTGCACAGGTGTCTTTTTATACTGATAACAAGTTTAAACAGGTGCCATTACTACAGGTAATGAGTGGAGGAAAGAGGAGAATGTAAACATATAGGAAGGAAAAAAAGCCACTGCAAAGTGCAGGAAATATACTCCTCCTTTTATGAATTAGACTAGGCTGAACTAAATAGAGAAATCGTACAGGAAGAAGCAAGGAGAAACGTGTGTTTGGGTCTACGGACATGGTGTCTGACATATCTCCATCAGTGGTGGCTTCATTAGGGTACGTTCACATTTGCGTTGCGTCGGGCGCAGGTTCGGCGACACATAGCGAAGCAAGCGTCATGCGCCCCTATATTTAACATGGGGGCGCATAGACATGCGTTGTCTTGCGTTTTGTGACGCATGCGTCATTTTTGGCGCAAGCGTCAGGGCGCAGAGGACGCTGCATGTTGCATTTTTTTTGCGTCCAAAATCAAGCCAAAAATGGACGCATGCGTCACAAAACAATGCGTTTTTGCATGCGTTTTGCATGCGTTGTGCGTTGCGTCGCCGATGCAACGCCCAACAACGCAAATGTGAACGTAGCGTTAGAGGTATTTTTACCTATTTATTTATTTATTTATTTCTATTTTGGTCGTTTTGGATACTATTTTGCTATTTCTTCCTTCTTTTTGAGAATTGGTTTATATCTCAAGATGTTGCTTCACGCTCCCTTGAAGTGCTATGCTTTATAGGAAAGTGATTTTCTTTTGGATACCGTTAATAACTACGAGCATTGTGTAGTTTGATCCTGCAGTTATGGGTTAGTTCTCCCCATATGCCTTTTTTTCTTACTGATCTGCAGTCCGAAGGAGATGGGGTAGAAGGAAGAGAGTAACCCACGGATGCAGTGACACATGCCTGGGGTTTGGGAAACGAACTGATGGTGGCTCTCTTCTTTGTCACAGACTACAGTAATCTATAGACAGTCTCCTTTCTCAGGATACAGTGCCATCAACCAACACCAGTTGGCCAATTTTGATTTTCACCATGTGTAGTCAACTCTTCGCATTTATTTCACATTCTTAAGATGTCAGCTCATTTGCTCTATAACTATCTCCTCCAATTATCCGATATTTATTCAGCTTGAACCTTCATTTGATTTCCATAGGGTAAGAACAGAAATCTGTTTGAAAAAACCTCTAGTAGCAGGTGGTCTCCAGAAGATCAAAGGTTTAGACACTTTGATTCTAGAAGCCCGATCCTTCTCCAGAGCCAAGAAGTCCCTATACATATTAGGGGGGTGGCCGGTCCTGCTGAAATCAGGGGGTTCAGCACACTTTACTAGGGTTGAGCGAAACGGGTCGAACATTTTCAAAAGTCGCCGACTTTTGGCTAAGTCGGGGTTTCATGAAACCCGATCCGACCCCTGTGCGGGGTCGGCCATGCGGTACGCGACTTTCGCGCCAAAGTCGCGTTTCAATGACGCGAAAAGCGCCATTTCTCAGCCAATGAAGGTAAACGCAGAGTGTGGGCAGCGTGATGACATAGGTCCTGGTCCCCACCATCTTAGAGAAGGGCATTGCAGTGATTGGCTTGCTGTCTGCGACGTCACAGGGGCTATAAAGAGGCGTTCCCGCCGACCGCCATCTTACTGCTGCTGATCTGAGCTTAGGGAGAGGTTGCTGCCACTTTGTCAGAAGCAGGGATAGCGTTAGGCAGGGTCCATTAACCACAAAACCGCTTGTGCTGCAGCGATTTGCACTGTCCAACACCACCCTCGGTGTGCAGGGACAGTGGAAGTTTTTTTTTTTTTTTTTTTCCCCTCAGCGCTGTAGCTCATTGGGCTGCCCTAGAAGGCTCCCTGATAGCTGCATTGCTGTGTGTACGCCGCTGTGCAAACCAACTGCTTTTTTCAAAGCACAAATCCTCTTGTTCCTTCCTTTCTGCACAGCTATCTTTTTTGTTTGTCCACACTTTTTATTTCATTTGTGCATCAGTCCACTCCTTATTGCTGCCTGCCATACCTGGCTGAGATTACTGCAGGCAGGGAGATAGTAGCTGCCTGCCATACCTGGCTGAGATTACTGCAGGCAGGGAGATAGTAATTGTAGGACATTCCCTTTTTTTTTTTTTGGTGGGAGATTAAGATTGGCAATTTGGCATTTCTGCTAGAGTGCCATCCCTGTGTGTGCCATCTCTCTCACATAGTGGGCCATAGAAAGCCTTTTCATTTTTCTGTATTTTTTTTTGTGGGGTGTATAAATTCTCCCTGATAAAAATACAGTGGGAGATTAATATTGGCCTTTGGGCTTGTGTGCCAGTCCTGAGTGTGCCATCTCTCTCACAAATAGTGGGCCATAGAAAGCCTATTTTATTTTTTTTGGGGTTTTATAAATTCTCCCTGAAAAAAGGGAGATTAATATTGGCCTCTGGGCTTGTGTGCCAGTTGTGAGCGTGCCATCTCTCTCACAAATAGTGGGCCATAGAAAGCCTATTTAATTTTTTTTTTGGTTTTATAAATTTTCCCTGAAAAAAGGGAGATTAATATTGGCCTCTGGGCTTGTGTGCCAGTTGTGAGCGTGCCATCTGTGCCAGCCCTGAGCGTGCCATCTCTCTCACAAATAGTGGGCCATAGAAAGCCTATTTAATTTTTTTTTTGGTTTTATAAATTTTCCCTGAAAAAAGGGAGATTAATATTGGCCTCTGGGCTTGTGTGCCAGTTGTGAGCGTGCCATCTGTGCCAGTCCTGAGCGTGCCATCTCTCTCACAAATAGTGGGCCATAGAAAGCCTATTTAATTTTTTTTTGGGTTTTATAAATTTTCCCTGAAAAAAGGGAGATTAATATTGGCCTCTGGGCTTGTGTGCCAGTTGTGAGCGTGCCATCTGTGCCAGTCCTGAGCGTGCCATCTCTCTCACAAATAGTGGGCCATAGAAAGCCTATTTAATTTTTTTTTTGGTTTTATAAATTTTCCCTGAAAAAAGGGAGATTAATATTGGCCTCTGGGCTTGTGTGCCAGTTGTGAGCGTGCCATCTGTGCCAGCCCTGAGCGTGCCATCTCTCTCACAAATAGTGGGCCATAGAAAGCCTATTTAATTTTTTTTTTGGTTTTATAAATTTTCCCTGAAAAAAGGGAGATTAATATTGGCCTCTGGGCTTGTGTGCCAGTTGTGAGCGTGCCATCTGTGCCAGTCCTGAGCGTGCCATCTCTCTCACAAATAGTGGGCCATAGAAAGCCTATTTAAATATTTTTTTGGTTTTATAAATTCTCCCAGAAAAAAAGGGAGATTAATATTGGCCTCTGGGCTTCTGTGCCAGTCCTGAGCGTGCCATCTGTGCCAGTCCTGAGCGTCCCATCTCTCTCACAAATAGTGGGCCATAGAAAGCCTATTTTTTTTTTTTTTTGGGTTTTAGAAATTCTCCCTGAAAAAAAAAGGGAGATTAATATTGCCCTTTGGGCTTGTGTGCCAGTACTAAGCGTTCCATCTCTCTCTCTCTCTCAGTCAGTGGGCCATAGAACGCCTATTTTTGGTTTTATTTGTTTTCTAAATTCTCCCTGAAAAAATCATTTTATTTTATTTGGTTTCTAAATTCTTCCTGATAAAATCATATTTTTTTTATTATTTTTTTTTCTAAAGTCTCCCTGAAAAAAAAAAAAAAAAAACAACCAAAAAAAAACAGTGGGAGATTAATATTGGCCTTTCTGCTTGTGTGCCAGTCTTGACTCCTGGGTGTGCCATCTGTCTCTCTCTCTCTCTCTCTCTCTCTCCAATTGTGGTCCATAGAAAGCCTATATTTTTTTTCCTTGATTTGGGTTCAAAAATCTACCAGAGAAAATAACTACATCAATCATTGGTAGAAAAATATTGGCCTCTGGGCTTGTGTGCCACTCCTGACTCCTGTGTGCGTCATCTCTCAGTCAGTGGGCCATAGAACGCCTATTTTTGTTTTTATTTGTTTTATAAATTCTCCCTGAAAAAATCATTTTATTTTATTTGGTTTCTAAATTCTTCCTGATAAAATCATATTTTTTTTATTATTTTTTTTTCTAAAGTCTCCCTGAAAAAAAAAAAAAAAAAACAACCAAAAAAAACAGTGGGAGATTAATATTGGCCTTTCTGCTTGTGTGCCAGTCTTGACTCCTGGGTGTGCCATCTGTCTCTCTCTCTCTCTCTCTCTCCAATTGTGGTCCATAGAAAGCCTATATTTTTTTTCCTTGATTTGGGTTCAAAAATCTACCAGAGAAAATAACTACATCAATCATTGGTAGAAAAATATTGGCCTCTGGGCTTGTGTGCCACTCCTGACTCCTGTGTGCGTCATCTCTCAGTCAGTGGGCCATAGAACGCCTATTTTTGTTTTTATTTGTTTTATAAATTCTCCCTGAAAAAATCATTTTATTTTATTTGGTTTCTAAATTCTTCCTGATAAAATCATATTTTTTTTATTATTTTTTTTTCTAAAGTCTCCCTGAAAAAAAAAAAAAAAAAACAACCAAAAAAAACAGTGGGAGATTAATATTGGCCTTTCTGCTTGTGTGCCAGTCTTGACTCCTGGGTGTGCCATCTGTCTCTCTCTCTCTCTCTCTCTCTCTCTCTCTCCAATTGTGGTCCATAGAAAGCCTATATTTTTTTTCCTTGATTTGGGTTCAAAAATCTACCAGAGAAAATAACTACATCAATCATTGGTAGAAAAATATTGGCCTCTGGGCTTGTGTGCCACTCCTGACTCCTGTGTGCGTCATCTCTCAGTCAGTGGGCCATAGAACGCCTATTTTTGTTTTTATTTGTTTTATAAATTCTCCCTGAAAAAATCATTTTATTTTATTTGGTTTCTAAATTCTTCCTGATAAAATCATATTTTTTTTATTATTTTTTTTTCTAAAGTCTCCCTGAAAAAAAAAAAAAAAAAACAACCAAAAAAAACAGTGGGAGATTAATATTGGCCTTTCTGCTTGTGTGCCAGTCTTGACTCCTGGGTGTGCCATCTGTCTCTCTCTCTCTCTCTCTCTCTCTCTCTCCAATTGTGGTCCATAGAAAGCCTATATTTTTTTTCCTTGATTTGGGTTCAAAAATCTACCAGAGAAAATAACTACATCAATCATTGGTAGAAAAATATTGGCCTCTGGGCTTGTGTGCCACTCCTGACTCCTGTGTGCGTCATCTCTCAGTCAGTGGGCCATAGAACGCCTATTTTTGTTTTTATTTGTTTTATAAACTCTCCCTGAAAAAATCATTTTATTTTATTTGGTTTCTAAATTCTTCCTGATAAAATCATATTTTTTTTATTATTTTTTTTTCTAAAGTCTCCCTGAAAAAAAAAAAAAAAAAACAAACCCAAAAAAAAATTGGGAGATTAATATTGGCCTTTCTGCTTGTGTGCCAGTCTTGACTCCTGGGTGTGCCATCTCTCTCTCTCTCTCTCTCTCTCTCTCTCTCTCTCTCTCTCTCTCTCCAATTGTGGTCCATAGAAAGCCTATATTTTTTTTCCTTGATTTGGGTTCAAAAATCTACCAGAGAAAATAACTCCATCAATCATTGGTAGAAAAATATTGGCCTCTGGGCTTGTGTGCCACTCCTGATTCCTGTGTGCGTCATCTCTCACTCAGTGGCCCATAGAAAGCATATAGTTTGTTACATTTGTTTTCTAAATTCTCCCTGCAAAAATCTATTTTTTTTTTTTTTTGCGGTTTCTAAAGTGTTCCTGAAAAAAATAAAAATAAAAAAAAAATAATAGTGTGACATTAATATTAACATTTGTGCTTCAGTGACAGTCCTGCGTGTGGGGCATCTCTCTAATTTGCAGCCACCAAAAAAAGAGTGTGTAACATTGGCCCTGATTTTCGCTGTGGTCTCACCAACCTGTAAAGGGGTAGCTAAATCATACTGAAGTTATAGCTCACCGTGTAAGTTGTGTGACTGCAACAAATAACGTTAGTTTGGTTACGTTTTTAAAACAATGAGGAAGTCTAGTGGAAGAGGTCGTGGCCGGGGGCGTTCATTGTCAGCTGGTAATGAGGGTAGTGGTAGTGGTGGAGCATCAGGTGGTCGTGGGGAAAAAAATATTGCACCTAAGTCTGGAGCTGTGGAGCCAGGTTCGTCGTCCGGCTACACAAGGCCTCGAACGCTCCCTTTTCTGGGATTAGGAAAACCGCTTTTAAAGCCGGAGCAGCAAGAGCAAGTTTTGGCTTATCTTGCTGACTCAGCCTCTAGCTCTTTTGCCTCCTCTCGTGAAACTGGTAAAAGTAAAAGCAGCGCGTCGTTAGTGGATGTTCACGGTCAGGGACAAGTCACTTCCTTGTCCTCTTCAGCAAAAACAACAACAGAGAAGAATGCAGCAGGCGACACAACGGGTTACTCCATGGAGCTCTTTACACATACCGTCCCTGGCTTAGAAAGTGAAGCAGTTAACAGTCCATGCCCATTACAAATTGAATCTGACATGGAGTGCACTGACGCACAGCCACAGCCAGACTACTATGCTGGTCCTTTGACTCAGACCACAACATTGCCCTCGCATGGTGGTGATCAAGAATCAGACCCTGATGAGACTATGTTGCCCCATCACGAACGCTATACCACCGAACGACACGGTGACACAGACGAAGTTGCGCAGGAGGTACAAGAAGAGTTATTAGATGACCCAGTTCTTGACCCCGATTGGCAGCCATTGGGGGAACAGGGTGCAGGCGGCAGCAGTTCTGAAGCAGAGGAGGAGGAGGGGCCGCAGCAGGCATCAACATCGCCACAGGTTCCATCTGCCGGGCCCGTATCTTGCCCAAAACGCGTGGCAAAGCCAAAACCTGGTGGAGGACAGCGTGGCCATCCGGTTAAAGCTCAGTCTGCAATGCCTGAAAAGGTATCCGATGCTAGAAAGAGTGCAGTCTGGCATTTTTTTAAACAACATCCAATTGATCAGCGCAAAGTCATCTGTCAAAAATGTTCTACTTCCTTAAGCAGAGGTCAGAATCTGAAAAGTCTCAATACTAGTTGCATGCATAGACATTTAACCACCATGCATTTGAAAGCTTGGACTAACTACCAAACGTCCCTTAAGGTTGTTGCACCCTCGGCCAATGAAGCTAGTCATCAACGCAACATCCCTTCCGGCAGTGTAGGACCACCATTTAGCGCACCACCTGCTGTATCTGTGCAGGTATCTTTGCCAGGCCAAAGCAGTCAGGGTCAGGGAATCACCAGTTTCGTAGTAGGAAACACTGCATCTAGGGCACCGGCGGCAACAATACCATCTCCCACCGTCTCTCAGTCTGCCATGTCCACCGGCACCCCCGCTAGTTCCACGATCTCCAGCTCTCCAGTCCAGCTCACCCTACATGAGACTATGGTTAGAAAAAGGAAATACTTAGCCTCGCATCCGCGTACACAGGGTTTGAACGCCCACATAGCTAGACTAATCTCGTTAGAGATGATGCCCTACCGGTTAGTTGAAAGCGAAGCTTTCAAAGACCTGATGGACTACGCTGTACCACGCTACGAGCTACCCAGTCGACACTTTTTTTCCAGAAAAGCCATCCCAGCCCTCCACCAGCATGTTAAAGAGCGCATCGTCCATGCACTCAGGCAATCTGTGAGCACAAAGGTGCACCTGACAACAGATGCATGGACCAGTAGGCATGGCCAGGGACGTTACGTGTCCATCACGGCACACTGGGTAAATGTGGTGGATTCAGGGTCCACAGGGGACAGCAAGTTTGGGACAGTTCTGCCTAGCCCACGGTCTAGTAAACAGTTGTCTGTAGCCGTTCGCACCCCCTCCTCCTCCTCCTCCTCCTCGTCCTCCTGCAGAAGCAAGAGCTCGTCCACAGACCGCAGTCGCACAAACACTCCATCCGCACCTGCCACAGTTGCACACCAGGTCTCCCATTATGGGGCAGCTACTGGCATACGTCGGCAGGCTGTATTGGCTATGAAGTGTTTGGGCGACAATAGACACACCGCGGAAGTTCTGTCCGAGTTCTTGCAGCAAGAAAAACGCAGTCGTGGCTGGGCACTGTAGATCTTGAGGCAGGCAAGGTAGTGAGTGATAACGGAAGGAATTTCATGGCTGCCATCTCCCTTTCCCAACTGAAACACATTCCTTGCCTGGCTCACACCTTAAACCTGGTGGTGCAGTGCTTCCTGAAAAGTTATCCGGGGTTATCCGACCTGCTCCTCAAAGTGCGTGGACTTTGCGCACATATCCGCCGTTCGCCTGTACACTCCAGCCGTATGCAGACCTATCAGCATTCTTTGAACCTTCCCCAGCATCGCCTAATCATAGACGTTGCAACAAGGTGGAACTCAACACTGCACATGCTTCAGAGACTGTGCGAACAGAGGCGGGCTGTTATGTTTTTGTGGGAGGATACACATACACGGGCAGGCAGTAGGATGGCAGACATGGAGTTGTCAGGTGTGCAGTGGTCGAAGATTCAAGACATGTGTCAAGTCCTTCAGTGTTTTGAGGAATGCACACGGCTGGTTAGTGCAGACAACGCCATAATAAGCATGAGCATCCCCCTAATGCGTCTGCTGATGCAAAGTTTGACGCACATAAAGGATCAGGCGTCTGCACCAGAGGAAGAGGAAAGCCTTGATGACAGTCAGCGATTGTCTGGTCAGGGCAGTGTACATGACGAGGTACCGGGCGAAGAGGAGGTGGAGGATGAGGAGGATGATGGGGATGAGTATATTTTTAATGAGGAAGCTTTTCCGGGGGCACGGGAAATTGGTGGCGTGGCAAGGCCGGGTTCTGGTTTTTTGAGGGACACAAGTGACGTAGATTTGCCTGCAACTGCCCCTCAACCAAGCACAACCGCAGATTTGACAACGGGAACTTTGGCCCACATGGCGGATTATGCCTTGCGTATCCTCAAAAGGGACACACGCATTACAAAAATGATGAACGATGACGATTACTGGTTGGCCTGCCTCCTTGATCCTCGCTATAAAGGCAAATTGCAAAATATTATGCCACATGAGAACTTGGAACTAATATTAGCAACAAAACAATCAACTCTTGTTGACCGTTTGCTTCTGGCATTCCCTGCACACAGCGCCCGTGATCATTCTCACACGAGCTCCAGGGGCCAGCAGACCAGAGGTGTTAGAGGGGCAGAAATCAGAAGTGGCGTTGGCCAGAGGGGTTTTCTGACCAGGTTGTGGAGTGATTTTTCTATGACCGCAGACAGGACAGGTACTGCAGCATCAATTCAAAGTGACAGGAGACAACATTTGTCCAGTATGGTTACAAACTATTTTTCATCCCTTATCGACGTTCTCCCTCAACCGTCATTCCCATTTGATTACTGGGCATCCAAATTAGACACCTGGCCAGAATTGGCAGAATATGCATTGCAGGAGCTTGCTTGCCCGGCAGCTAGTGTCCTATCAGAAAGAGTATTCAGTGCTGCAGGTTCAATACTAACCGAAAAAAGGACTCGTCTGGCTACCCAAAATGTAGATGCTCTAACCTTCATTAAAATGAACCACAACTGGATTTCAAAATCTTTTGCCCCACCCTGCCCGGCTGACACCTAGCTTTCCTATGAAAAGGTCTTGCCTGTGGACTATTCTGAATGACTTTTCCAATCTCGTAATTTTCTTCACCTGATTGTCCAGCATACGACATGTTTCCACCTCACGAAATGGCCAAACTCCCCACACGGGGCCGTGCTATCGACACTTTGCGCTTGGACCCTTAAGAGTGCTGTTTGTCTGAAGAGGTGGGTGTGGCCGCTTTTGGTCGACGGCACTGCCACTGGGTCCCTCATAGTACAATAAAGTGTCTCTGGCGGTGGTGGTGCGCACCCAACGTCAGACACACCGTTGTAATATGAGGGGCCCTGTGCCTGTACCGCCGGCCACAAGACAGTTCCCCCCCCCCAGCTCAAACAGTGCTCTACCACTAGCAAAATTATCTCTCACAGCTTCACCAATGTGTAGTCTAGGCGCTGACATCCTTCAATGCCTGGCACTGACAATACCATTGTTTTGACATTTTTGTTATGTTAGGCCTTCGAAGCCTGTCTGCGGTCCCTTCTTTCTACAACTACTACACTGACCAGGCCACTGCTGGCCGTGTTACCCTGGAACCAATTTAAAAGTGCCTACAGTCAGCCCAATTTTGTTATGTTAGGCCTTGGAAGCCTGTCTGCGGTCACTCCTTCCACTAGACTTCCACTGACCAGACCACTGCTGCCCGTGTACCCCTGGAACCAATTTAAAAGTGCCTACAGCCAGCCCAAGTTTGTTATGTTAGGCCTTGGAAGCCTGTCTGCGGTCACTCCTTCCACTAGACTTCCACTGACCAGACCACTGCTGCCCATGTACCCCTGGAACCAATTTAAAAGTGCCTACAGCCAGCACAAGTTTGTTATGTTAGGCCTTGGAAGCCTGTCTGCGGTCACTCCTTCCACTAGACTTCCACTGACCAGACCACTGCTGCCCGTGTACCCCTGGAACCAATTTAAAAGTGCCTACAGTCAGCCCAATTTTGTTATGTTAGGCCTTGGAAGCCTGTCTGCGGTCACTCCTTCCACTAGACTTCCACTGACCAGACCACTGCTGCCCGTGTACCCCTGGAACCAATTTAAAAGTGCCTACAGCCAGCCCAAGTTTGTTATGTTAGGCCTTGGAAGCCTGTCTGCGGTCACTCCTTCCACTAGACTTCCACTGACCAGACCACTGCTGCCCATGTACCCCTGGAACCAATTTAAAAGTGCCTACAGCCAGCACAAGTTTGTTATGTTAGGCCTTGGAAGCCTGTCTGCGGTCACTCCTTCCACTAGACTTCCACTGACCAGACCACTGCTGCCCATGTACCCCTGGAACCAATTTAAAAGTGCCTACAGCCAGCCCAAGTTTGTTATGTTAGGCCTTGGAAGCCTGTCTGCGGTCACTCCTTCCACTAGACTTCCACTGACCAGACCACTGCTGCCCGTGTACCCCTGGAACCAATTTAAAAGTGCCTACAGCCAGCCCAAGTTTGTTATGTTAGGCCTTGGAAGCCTGTCTGCGGTCACTCCTTCCACTAGACTTCCACTGACCAGACCACTGCTGCCCGTGTACCCCTGGAACCAATTTAAAAGTGCCTACAGCCAGCCCAAGTTTGTTATGTTAGGCCTTGGAAGCCTGTCTGCGGTCACTCCTTCCCCTAGACTTCCACTGACCAGACCACTGCTGCCCATGTACCCCTGGAACCAATTTAAAAGTGCCTACAGCCAGCCCAAGTTTGTTATGTTAGGCCTTGGAAGCCTGTCTGCGGTCACTCCTTCCACTAGACTTCCACTGACCATACACTGCTGCCCATGTACCCCTGGAACAAATTTAAAAGTGCCTACAGCCAGCCCAAGTTTGTTATGTTAGGCCTTCGAAGCCTGTCTGCGTCCCGTTCTTTCAACTACAACTACACTGACCAGGCCACTGATGGCCGTGTTCCCCTGGAACCAATTTTAACTTGCCTACAGCCAGCCCAATGTTAGGCCTTTGATGCCTGTCTGCCGTCACTCCTTCCACTAGGCCTCCACTGACCTGTCTATTGCTGCCCGTGTACCCCTTGAACCAACCTAATAAAATATTTTAAAAATTAATTTGATTATAAAAAATAAGATCGTGTTGAGATTTCAAATGCAGACATTTTAACAATCAAAACAAACACACAACAAATATCTGGAACTGTACTACAAAGGTCCAACAGCTACAATTTCTTTCTCCTGCAAGAAGTTAACTGAAAGTTTTTTGGAGTTGTTAACACAGATATGGCATCCACCGAGTGTTGTCCTGTCGCGTCTCCTTTAAATTATTTCCAATAAGATGTTAAACTATTAATTTAATAAAATCAATAATTAAAAAATTAATTGAGTAAGTCAAAAGCACATTGCAAATAAACATTAATTACAAATCAAGAAGCATGGCGCGTCCAAGGGTGAGTAGATACCGAATAAGAATATAATCACCCTCGGACGCGCAATGCTTATTTAAAACAGCCTTCCTTCCTAAGAATCAGCCCTTCCGTGGTGTAGAGAGAGGTTGTGTTACACTCCAAGGTGTTCCCCAGGTTGCCTTTCCTGAGCTTCGATCTTCCGGCTCTCGTTTAGTAGCTGTTGGAAACTACGCTGCATTAGGCCTACTAATTGTGTATGGGTGAAACAGTGGCGCATCTGCGGTCCCTCCTTCCACTAGGCCTCCTCTGACCTGTCTACTGCGGCCCGTGTACCCCTTGAACCAACCTAATAAAATATTTTAAAAATTAATTTGATTATAAAAAATAAGATCGTGTTGAGATCTCAAATGCAGACATTTTAACAATCAAAACAAACACACAACAAATATCTGGAACTGTACTACAAAGGTCCAACAGCTACAATTTCTTTCTCCTGCAAGAAGTTAACTGAAAGTTTTTTGGAGTTGTTAACACAGATATGGCATCCACCGAGTGTTGTCCTAACATAGTAACATAGTAACATAGTAACATAGTTAGTAAGGCCGAAAAAAGACATTTGTCCATCCAGTTCAGCCTATATTCCATCATAATAAATATCCAGATCTACGTCCTTCTACAGAACCTAATAATTGTATGATACAATATTGTTCTGCTCCAGGAAGACATCCAGGCCTCTCTTGAACCCCTCGACTGAGTTCGCCATCACCACCTCCTCAGGCAAGCAATTCCAGATTCTCACTGCCCTAACAGTAAAGAATCCTCTTCTATGTTGGTGGAAAAACCTTCTCTCCTCCAGACGCAAAGAATGCCCCCTTGTGCCCGTCACCTTCCTTGGTATAAACAGATCCTCAGCGAGATATTTGTATTGTCCCCTTATATACTTATACATGGTTATTAGATCGCCCCTCAGTCGTCTTTTTTCTAGACTAAATAATCCTAATTTCGCTAATCTATCTGGGTATTGTAGTTCTCCCATCCCCTTTATTAATTTTGTTGCCCTCCTTTGTACTCTCTCTAGTTCCATTATATCCTTCCTGAGCACTGGTGCCCAAAACTGGACACAGTACTCCATGTGCGGTCTAACTAGGGATTTGTACAGAGGCAGTATAATGCTCTCATCATGTGTATCCAGACCTCTTTTAATGCACCCCATGATCCTGTTTGCCTTGGCAGCTGCTGCCTGGCACTGGCTGCTCCAGGTAAGTTTATCATTAACTAGGATCCCCAAGTCCTTCTCCCTGTCAGATTTACCCAGTGGTTTCCCGTTCAGTGTGTAATGGTGATATTGATTCCCTCTTCCCATGTGTATAACCTTACATTTATCATTGTTAAACCTCATCTGTCCTGTCGCGTCTCCTTTAAATTATTTCCAATAAGATGTTAAACTATTAATTTAATAAAATCAATAATTAAAAAATTAATTGAGTAAGTCAAAAGCACATTGCAAATAAACATTAATTACAAATCAAGAAGCATGGCGCGTCCGAGGGTGAGTAGATACCGAATAAGAATATAATCACCCTCGGACGCGCAATGCTTATTTAAAACAGCCTTCCTTCCTAAGAATCAGCCCTTCCGTGGTGTAGAGAGAGGTTGTGTTACACTCCAAGGTGTTCCCCAGGTTGCCTTTCCTGAGCTTCGATCTTCCGGCTCTCGTTTAGTAGCTGTTGGAAACTACGCTGCATTAGGCCTACTAATTGTGTATGGGTGAAACAGTGGCGCATCTGCGGTCCCTCCTTCCACTAGGCCTCCACTGACCTGTCTACTGCGGCCCGTGTACCCCTTGAACCAACCTAATAAAATATTTTAAAAATTAATTTGATTATAAAAAATAAGATCGTGTTGAGATCTCAAATGCAGACATTTTAACAATCAAAACAAACACACAACAAATATCTGGAACTGTACTACAAAGGTCCAACAGCTACAATTTCTTTCTCCTGCAAGAAGTTAACTGAAAGTTTTTTGGAGTTGTTAACACAGATATGGCATCCACCGAGTGTTGTCCTGTCGCGTCTCCTTTAAATTATTTCCAATAAGATGTTAAACTATTAATTTAATAAAATCAATAATTAAAAAATTAATTGAGTAAGTCAAAAGCACATTGCAAATAAACATTAATTACAAATCAAGAAGCATGGCGCGTCCAAGGGTGAGTAGATACCGAATAAGAATATAATCACCCTCGGACGCGCAATGCTTATTTAAAACAGCCTTCCTTCCTAAGAATCAGCCCTTCCGTGGTGTAGAGAGAGGTTGTGTTACACTCCAAGGTGTTCCCCAGGTTGCCTTTCCTGAGCTTCGATCTTCCGGCTCTCGTTTAGTAGCTGTTGGAAACTACGCTGCATTAGGCCTACTAATTGTGTATGGGTGAAACAGTGGCGCATCTGCGGTCCCTCCTTCCACTAGGCCTCCTCTGACCTGTCTACTGCGGCCCGTGTACCCCTTGAACCAACCTAATAAAATATTTTAAAAATTAATTTGATTATAAAAAATAAGATCGTGTTGAGATCTCAAATGCAGACATTTTAACAATCAAAACAAACACACAACAAATATCTGGAACTGTACTACAAAGGTCCAACAGCTACAATTTCTTTCTCCTGCAAGAAGTTAACTGAAAGTTTTTTGGAGTTGTTAACACAGATATGGCATCCACCGAGTGTTGTCCTGTCGCGTCTCCTTTAAATTATTTCCAATAAGATGTTAAACTATTAATTTAATAAAATCAATAATTAAAAAATTAATTGAGTAAGTCAAAAGCACATTGCAAATAAACATTAATTACAAATCAAGAAGCATGGCGCGTCCAAGGGTGAGTAGATACCGAATAAGAATATAATCACCCTCGGACGCGCAATGCTTATTTACAACAGCCTTCCTTCCTAAGAATCAGCCCTTTCGTGGTGTAGAGAGAGGTTGTGTTACACTAAGGTGTTCCCCGGGTTGCCTTTCATGAGCTTCGATCTTCCGGCTCTCGTTTAGTAGTTGGTGGAAACTACGCTGCATTAGGCCTACAAATTTGGTATGGGGTGTAGAGACAGGTTGTGTTACACTCCAAGGTTTTCACCAGGTTGCCTTTCCTGAGCTTCGATCTTCATGCTCTCGTTTAGTAGTTGTAGAAAAGTACGCTGCATTAGGCCTACAAAATGGGTATGGGGTGGAGAGAGATGGTGTGTTACACTCCAAGGTGTTCCCCAGGTTGCCTTTCCTGAGCTTCGATCTTCATGCTCTCGTTTAGTAGGTGTCGGAAAGTAGGCTGCATTAGGCCTAAAAAATGGGGAATGGGGTGGAGAGAGATGGTGTGTTACACTCCAAGGTGTTCCCCAGGTTTCCTTGCCATTGCTTCGGTCTTCCGACTCTCGTTTAGTAGTTGTAGAAAAGTACACTGCATTAGGCCTAAAAAATGGGTATGGGGTGGAGAGAGATGGTGTGTTACACTCCAAGGTGTTCCCCAGGTTGCCTTTCCTGAGCTTCGATCTTCCGGCTCTCGTTTAGTAGCTGTTGGAAACTACGCTGCATTAGGCCTACTAATTGTGTATGGGTGAAACAGTGGCGCATCTGCGGTCCCTCCTTCCACTAGGCCTCCTCTGACCTGTCTACTGCGGCCCGTGTACCCCTTGAACCAACCTAATAAAATATTTTAAAAATTAATTTGATTATAAAAAATAAGATCGTGTTGAGATCTCAAATGCAGACATTTTAACAATCAAAACAAACACACAACAAATATCTGGAACTGTACTACAAAGGTCCAACAGCTACAATTTCTTTCTCCTGCAAGAAGTTAACTGAAAGTTTTTTGGAGTTGTTAACACAGATATGGCATCCACCGAGTGTTGTCCTGTCGCGTCTCCTTTAAATTATTTCCAATAAGATGTTAAACTATTAATTTAATAAAATCAATAATTAAAAAATTAATTGAGTAAGTCAAAAGCACATTGCAAATAAACATTAATTACAAATCAAGAAGCATGGCGCGTCCAAGGGTGAGTAGATACCGAATAAGAATATAATCACCCTCGGACGCGCAATGCTTATTTACAACAGCCTTCCTTCCTAAGAATCAGCCCTTTCGTGGTGTAGAGAGAGGTTGTGTTACACTAAGGTGTTCCCCGGGTTGCCTTTCATGAGCTTCGATCTTCCGGCTCTCGTTTAGTAGTTGGTGGAAACTACGCTGCATTAGGCCTACAAATTTGGTATGGGGTGTAGAGACAGGTTGTGTTACACTCCAAGGTTTTCACCAGGTTGCCTTTCCTGAGCTTCGATCTTCATGCTCTCGTTTAGTAGTTGTAGAAAAGTACGCTGCATTAGGCCTACAAAATGGGTATGGGGTGGAGAGAGATGGTGTGTTACACTCCAAGGTGTTCCCCAGGTTGCCTTTCCTGAGCTTCGATCTTCATGCTCTCGTTTAGTAGGTGTCGGAAAGTAGGCTGCATTAGGCCTAAAAAATGGGGAATGGGGTGGAGAGAGATGGTGTGTTACACTCCAAGGTGTTCCCCAGGTTTCCTTGCCATTGCTTCGGTCTTCCGACTCTCGTTTAGTAGTTGTAGAAAAGTACACTGCATTAGGCCTAAAAAATGGGTATGGGGTGGAGAGAGATGGTGTGTTACACTCCAAGGTGTTCCCCAGGTTGCCTTTCCTGAGCTTCTATCTTCAGGCTCTCATTAAATTGTGGTTAAATGGAACAACTGCATTTGGCGTACTAGTTGGTTTGGGGCCTACTATCGGTGTCTGCCACTCCTTGCTGTTCTCCTGGTTTCCTGTCCTGAAATTCCATTTTCAGCCTCTCGTTAAGTAGTTGTTAATGTTAGACTGCATTTGGCCTACTTGTTGGGTTGGGGCCTACTATCGGTGTCTGCCACTCCTTGCTGTTCTCCTCCACTGAACAAAGCTGTGCCGCCTGTTTACTACGGTTGCCAATTTTGAACTGCATTTCGACTACTTACTGATTTGGCCCTACTCTCTGTGTCAGCCTCTCATTCCAGTTGTCCTCCACTGCAATGCCCCCTGGTTATTCCTGTGTTACCAATTTTGAACTGCATTTAGCCCACTTTCTTCTTTGGGCCTATATCTGTGTTTCCACTTCATCGTGCCCATTGCCCAGCCAGTGATAGATGAGTCTGCTGGTACATTGACCCATAACGCAACATTCCCCGTGCACGCTACACAACAACATTGTGACCCTGCTGAAAGTCAGGTTGCTCTTCCCGCATACCATACCACCTTACACGGGGACAAAGAGGAAGGTGCAGATGAAAGTGCAGGTTCCTTCATCAGGTGGGGGGAGGAATACTAGTTGGCGACGTCACTGGCACAGGGCCTCTCATAGTACGCAAAAGTGTTGCTGCCGGTGGGAGGCGCCCCCGCCGTGCAAACACACCGCTGTACTTTGAGGGGCCCTGTGCCAGTGCCAATGCCAACGAGTGGGCCCCCCCTGCTTGCTCAGGTTCACAGCACTTGCAAAGTTGAAATACTTACCTCTCCCTGCTCCACTGCCGTGACGTGGTCGAGATTTCCTGGGCCCACTAATTACTTGAACCAGCCCTACCCCCCACAACTTTAGCCAAATGACCCCCAATTTCAAATGCCTTCCAATTATTATAAGGTAAATTACGCTTGACAAGCTTCATTAAGAAGAATGGATGGTATTGACATTAAAATGTGTACTCTAGGTGTTTTCCTGGCCCCCACTCACTGCCGACTATGCTGCCCCATTGACTTGCATTGGGTTTCGTGTTTCGGTCGATCCCGACTTTACGTCATAATCGGCCGATTTCACTCGACCCGACTTTGGACATAGTCGGGTTTCGCAAAACCCAGCTCGACTCTAAAAAGGTCAAGGTCGCTCAACTCTACACTTTACTATTACATGTGTGGAAGTCTTAAACTGAATGAGAGTAAATTTATCCTAGAAACTAAACACAAACAAGTAGCAAAACATCATAATACAATAATATTACATGAGAGATTCTCTCTCCATTGAAATAGTATATTGCCTTAGCTACCAGGATCTCTGTGTGTGCAAAGGCTAAAAGTGGGGCTTATATCTGACAGATCAGTGCGCACATGCTGTAATTCCTACTAATAAAATAGGTTTTCTATATCCATAGAGTAATTAGTTTACAGCCCCTCCATGTTTATTTACCCATAAGAGCTGCTGTTAAATGGCTTGGGAGAGCAATTGCTTAATGGCACCATTCTGAATCACAGCCTGCGTGTGATCGGGGAAAGAGAGAAAAGTGTTTCTGGCGGAAACGAATTGTACTGCTAATGGAGTTACAGACTTTATGACCCAAGGTGCATGTGTGTATGTATGTATATACAGTGGGTATAGAAAGTATTTACATTTTTCACTCTTTGTTTCATTGCTGCCATTTGGTAAATTCAAAAAAGTTCATTTTTTTCTCATTAATGTACACTCTGCACCCCATCTTGACTGAAAAAAAACAGAAATGTAGAATTTGCAAATTTATTAAAAAAGAAAAAACAAAATATCACATGGTCATACTTATTCAGACCCTTTGCTCAGTATTGAGCAGAAGCACACTTTTGAAATAGTACAGCCATGAGTCTTCTTGGGAATGATGCAACAAGTTTTTCACACCAGAATTTGGGGATCCTCTGTCATTTTTCTTTGGATCCTCTCCAGTTCCATCAGGTTGGATGGTGAACGTTGGTGGAAAGCCATTTTCAAGTTTCTCCAGAGATGCTCAATTGGGTTTAGGTCAGGGCTCTGGATGGGCCAGTCAAGAATGGTCACAGAGTTTTTCTGAAGCCACTCCTTTGTTATTTAAGCTGCATGCTTAGGGTCATTGTCTTGTTGGAAGGTGAACCTTTGGCCAAGTCTCAGGATATAATACTAATAATAATATATTTATTTATATAGCGTCAACATATTCTGCAGCGCTTTACAAATTATAGAGGGGACTTGTACAGACAATAGACATTACAGCATAACAGAAATCACAGTTCAAAATAGATACCAAGAGGAATGAGGGCCCTGCTGCTCACAAACTTACAAACTATGAGGAAAAGGGGAGACACGAGAGGTGGATGGTAACAATTGCTTTAGTTATTCGGACCAGCATTAGTGTAAGGCTCGGG
This sequence comes from Ranitomeya imitator, assembly GCF_032444005.1. Lineage (NCBI taxonomy): Eukaryota > Metazoa > Chordata > Amphibia > Anura > Dendrobatidae > Ranitomeya > Ranitomeya imitator. The sequence continues at coordinate 765,807,687 of NC_091284.1, read as the reverse complement.
TGTTCATGTAAAGCTGCAAGAACCAGTTCACTGCCTAAGTATGAAGCAGTACAGACACAAAGGACTATCAACTGTATAAAGTGTATGAGAACATGATGCGAGGAACCTGACTATGGTTTAAGTTTTTTTTTTTAATGGGCCACACAGGGATAGTTAGGTTAATGCGTTGAGGCGGTAGGCCAATCTGAACAAATGAGTTTTTAGGGCACGCTTAAAACTGTGGGGATTGGGGATTAATCGTATTAACCTGGGTAGTGCATTCCAAAGAATCGGCACAGCACGTGTAAAGTCTTGGAGACGGGAGTGGGAGGTTTTGATTATTGAGGATGCTAACCTGAGGTCATTAGCGGAGTGGAGGGCATGGGTAGGGTGGTAGACTGAGACCAGAAAGGAGATGTAAGGTGGTGCTGAGCCATGGAGAGCTTTGTGGATGAGGGTACTAGTTTTGTACTGGATCCTGGAGTGGATGGGTAGCCAGTGTAATGACTGGCACAAGATAGAGGCATCGGTGTAACAGTTGGTGAGGAATATGATCCTGGCAGCAGCATTCAGGACAGATTGGAGCAGGGAGAGTTTGGTAAGAGGGAGGCCGATCAGTAGAGAGTTACAATAGTCCAGACGAGAATGAATAAGTGAAACAGTAAGAGTTTTTGCAGAGTCGAAAGTAAGAAAAGGGCGAATTCTAGAAATGTTTTTGAGATGCAGATAGGAAGAGCGACCCAGTGATCAGATGTGGGGGGTGAATGAAAGCTCGGAATTAAGGATGACCCCAAGGCAGCGGGCATGTTGCTTGGGAGTAGTGGTGGAACCACACACGGAGATGGCAATGTCAGGCAAAGGTAGGTTAGTAGAGGGAGAGAACACGAGGAGTTCCGTTTTTGACAGGTTCAGTTTCAGATAGAGGGAGGACATGATGTTAGAGACAGCGGTAAGACAATCACTGGTGTTTTCTAAAAAGGTTGGCATGATATCAGGAGAAGAAGTGTATAATTGGGTGTTGTCAGCATAGAGATGGTACTGGAAACCAAATCTATTGATTGTTTGTCCAATAGGGGCGGTATACAAAGAGAAGAGGAGGAGGCCTAGGACTGATCCTTGAGGAACCCCTAAGGGGGAAGGTGAGAGGAGGAGGAACCAGCGAAAGATACAGTGAAGGATCGGTCAGAGAGATAGGAGGAGAACCAGGAGAGAACGGTGTCCTTGAGGCCGATGGAGCGGAGCATAGTTAGGAGGAGCTGATGATCCACAGTGTCGAATGCTGCGGAGAGATCCAAGAGAATTAGGATGGAGTAGTGACCATTAGATTTAGCTATTAGTAGGTCATTTGAGACTTTAGTGAGAGCAGTTTCAGTAGAGTGTAAAGAGCGGAATCCAGATTGAAGAGGGTCGAGAAGAGAGTTATCTAAGAGATAGCGAGTAAGACAGGAGTGGACCAGGCGTTTGAGGAGTTTAGAGATGAATGGAAGATTAGAGACAGGTCTATAATTAGCGGCACAGCTTTGATCGAGGGATGGTTTTTTAAGTAATGGATATATGATGGCATGCTTAAATGAGGAGGGAAAAATACCGGAAGTGAGAGAAAGGTTGAATATTTTGGTTAGGTGAGAGGTGACAGCCGGGGAAAGGGACTGGAGGAGATGTGACGGAATGGGGTCACTGGTGCAAGTGGTTGGGCGAGAAGATGCAAGGAGCCTGATTACTTCTTCTTCTGTAACTGGTTCAAAGTCAGAGAGTGAACTAGATGCAGTGGGGGAGGGAGGACAGTGCATGGTATGAAGGGATTCGGAGATAATTTCCAGTCGAATGTGGTCAATTTTTTCTTTGAAGTAATTGTCCAGATCGTCAGCATGGAGATCCGTGGTTGGGGCCTGCACTCTTGGGTTGAGTAGGGACTGGAAAGTGTCAAAGAGATGTTTAGGGTTATTGAACAGCGAGGTGATGAGGGTGTTGAAATAGGTTTGTATGGAGAGGTGAAGGGCAGAGTTGTATGTTTTTAGCATGAACTTATAATGGATGAAATCTTCGGGTAAATTAGATTTTCTCCACAGACGTTCGGCGCACCTGGAGCACCGCTGCAGGAAATGTGTTTGCAGCGTGTGCCACGGTTGTCGCCGTCTGTGCCGAGTTGTTCTATGTATAGGAGATGCTATCTCTGTACTTGGCCGTATTCATGGTTCCTTCAATGACAACCAGTCCTCCTGTCCCTGCAGCTGAAAAACACCCCCATAGCATGATGTTGCCACCACCATGTTTCACTGTTGGGATTGTATTGGGCAGGTGATGAGCAGTGCATGGTTTTCTCCACACATACACCTTACAATTATCACCAAAAAGGTCTATCTTCGTCTCATCAGACCAGAGAATCTTATTTCTCATAGTCTGGGAGTCCTTCATGTGTTTTTCTAGCAAACTCTATGCTGGCTTTCATATGTCTTGCACTGAGCAGAGGCTTCTGTTAGGCCACTCTGCTGTAAAGGCCTGACTGGTGGAGGGCTGCAGTGATAGTTGACTTTGTGGAACTTTCTCCTATCTCCCTACTGCATCTCTAGAGCTCAGCCACAGTGATCTTGGGGGTTCTTCTTTACCTCTCTCACGAAGGCATCTTCTCACATGATTGCTCAGTTTGGCTGGACGGCCAGGTCTAGGAAGACTTCTGGTGGTCTCAAACTTCTTCCATTTAAGGATTATGGAGGCCACTGTGCTCTTAGGAACATTGAGTACTGCAGAAATTCTTTTGTAACCTTGGCCAGATCTGTACCTTGCCACAGTTCTGTCTCTGAGCTTCTTGGCCAGTTCCTTTGACCTCATGATTCTCATTTGGTGTGGCATGCACTGTGAGCTGTGAGGTCTTACATAGACAGGTGTGTGCCTTTCCTTTCAAGTCCTATCAGTTTAATTAAACATAGCTGGACTCCAATGAAGGAGTAGAACCATCTCAAGGAGGATCACATGGAAATGGACAGCATGTCTGAGCAAAGTGTCTGAGCAAGGGGTCTGAATACTTATGATCATGTGATATTTCAGTTTTTCTTTTTTATAAATTTGCAAATGGATCGCCCCCATGGGGCCGTGGAGTACTCCGTACCGGGTCCTGCAGTTCACAGGGGGATGTCACGGTGGCTGACCCGATCAGTGGCCCTGAGACGTCTGTGTAAAAGGGAAAGGTCTTAAAGGGGAATGTTCGTGACGCCAGCTGTGGTATTCGGTCAGGGTGACCGAAGCTGCTTTAAGGGGTCCACTGGGGTGATGTTATGGCAGCTAGATGGTATACCTTCCCACAGGTGAAGTGTATCCCCAGGGCTTCCCGTGTGTAGATGGTGAATGATGAATGGCGCAGTGAAGAACGAGGACACAAGGTTGCAGTCTCTTTACCTTTACTGAAGACTTCAGCATCCACAGTCCAGGGCACCAGATCACAGGGCAGGCAGAGTCCGGACGGTTTGGAGGCAAGTCCAGAGTCCCCTTGTCCAGGTGGAAATCAATAGCCTTCCCTTGTGCTGCAGTGCTGTAGTTCCTTACTGCCTAAGGCTTCACATAAGGTCCTCACAGATGTAATGTCTTTCTCTCTGTCCCCCATATAGGATAGGACAAACCCGTATGACTGGTGGGTTGAGGTGGTTTATAGGGACTCTAGCATGCCCCAGCCTCTAAGGGGTGCCACAGTGCTTCCTGGGTGTAGGGGCGGACAGATAACTTGCAATTAGCTGTCCTGCCAGTCTCTGGAGCAATGCATAAAGGTCCTTACTCCCTCGGTGTTCTAGCTACCGGGCTTCTGCGCCTCAGAAGGCGGCAGCCTGTGTGGGGCTGGCCCCCTTCTGGTATCCTCTCCTTTGCTACGACTTCCTTCACGCTCGCTGCAATACAGTTATGCCTTTGATGTCTCTCCCTAGGAGCCGCAGCTCTGAGGGCATGCACAGCTCCGTGTCCTTTCTCCTTCATTCACTGACAGGATCCCACCCCTGTCAGGGACCAACTAACTGAGCTGAGCTCAGCCAGCAGCTAACTAACTTTCCCTACAGGCAACCAGTTTTACCTATGTGGGGAGTGACCTAATAAATAGGAGCTGAAGCTCCCCCTGGTGGCATGGAGTGTGAAATGTGTTGCATGTTTGTGATACCTGGATGCAGTTATCCTTCTTTGCCTCCAAACGTAGTATCACTCTCCCCGAGAGGAAAGCAATGCCACTGTGACGACCAGGACCCTGGGGCGCAGCACAAACATTTCTACATTTCTGTTTTTTTCAGTCAACATGGGGTGCAGCATATACATTAATGAGAAAACAAATGAACTATATATATACACACACACTCCTCAATACAATATGAATACAGTGCTCAACATAAATGAGTACACTCCCTTTGAAAAGTAAGATTTTAATCACAATCTCACTGAACACAGAAACAATTTAGGGTTTGAATTTGATAGTTTTTTTCTTTAACTCATAACATGATAGTAAGGTTAATAATATAACTTTCACTATAAAATTTTTAGCTTTACTTAAATTAGTTGATGCAACATTGAATACACTCTACATCAAAGACTACTCCATCTAGTATTTTGTAACACCTCCATGAGCTTTAAGGACGGCGCCAAGTCTTCTAGGCATGGAATGGACAAATTGGCGACATATTGCAATATCTATCTCTTTCCATTCTTCAACAACGACCTCGGTTAGAGCCTGGATGGTGGATGGAGAGTGAGGACTTGTTTCTTCATTATTCCCCATAGGTGTTCGATTAGATTCAGATCAGGAGATACTTTCACCCATTTTTGGTCAGAAATGGTATGTTCAATACAAAGGACTGGCACATGACTTATTCCTTCCAAAGACCATACTAAGGACCAGACGGCACTTATTAAGAGTGGAAGAAAGGTGAGTCCAGCAGCTAAATAGGAGAGGATTATTTACAGTTAGAGCCATCAGAATGTGGAATGTCAACCACAAGATGTTGTAATGGCAGATACAGTAACTGCTGTAAAAAAAGAAAAAAAAGGCTGGATGATTTCCTCAACACACATAACATTGTCGGTTATAAATAATTTAGTGATAAAATGTACAATTGGTGGAGAAAGGTTGAACTTGATGCACCTAGGTCTTTTTTTTTCATCCTATATAACTATGTAAAAAGATGAGTGTTTTGGATCATTGTCATGTTGGAAAAGTGCACGTCTACCAAGGGCATGGAGTGATGGTAGCATCTTCTCTTTCAATATAGAGAAGTATATCTGTGAATTCATGATGCTATCACTGAAATATATCTTCCCGACACCAGCAGCACTCATGCAGACCCACTTGTAAGGACATGCCACCACCATGTTTCACTGTAGGTACCATGTATGTAGAAAAATGAATTTAGAAAAATTGCACACAGAGCAATTTCTAGCTGTCATTGCGTACAAGACAAAAGCACAAGAACATTAAGGATTGATGGGAAAGAGGACGATTGAAGGAATGACTGTTCCACTATTGGGTTGCGACTCTTTTGCATATTTCTGCTGCTAGAACCTTGGTAATCTATTGCAAATGCAGCAAAAAAGTGCAGCATTTGAACCCAGCCTCATACTAAATTTCAGTAGTTGAAGCTGCTGGGTTTTTTCTAATCATAGTGATATGTATACACAACGTCTTATCCTGGTGGGCAACCCTGTGGATTTTTCAAGAGGAATACACTTCAGGAAATGCCAGCGTTTTTCGTTCCTAAAGTGTCTTTTTAGCGTTTATTTTATTTTAGTTTCCACAGTGCTTTTAAGACATTTTTGTCCACTGGCAGGTTTAATGAGCATTTTTAAGGTGTCTATAAAAAACGCTACCAGTCTTTCAAGCAAAGCCACTGGGGCGGACATATCAATGAGGCAACCTGAAAAGCCACACATTGGTCCAAGACGTAAGGGGACAACTTCCACTTCTGGAGAAAATGCAGCTTTTGTCACACTTATATTGGTGCATTTGAATAACTTTATTAAATAACATTGGTCTGTGTGGCTGTCAGTATTTTCCAAGGACAGCACTGGGACTGAAAATACAGTTGTGTGCATGTAGCCTTAGTGGTACTCATGACCGCGTATGGCCAATAAAGGATCCTTTCCGTAAAGCATCCCCCACCCCCAACTACCTTGCCCCTCTTAACCCCTCCATCTATTACCCAGGAAAACACACCACCACGTTAATTTCTTTTTGGATAATTTGGCCACAGCGGCCATTTTATTAACAAACAAATACATAAATAACAACATGTAAACAGTAAATATATAAAAACTCGAGGGGGGGGCTCTTGGAGCTAAAAAATCTGGCTCATAATAGGCAGAGAGCCTACCCAAAATTTTTACAAAAAACACGTATTTACCCTCAGCCGTAACCACCAGCTCGAGGGCACCATGTAACCCATTTCGGGCAAACCAACCACAAAGCTCCCGAGGTAAACACCCCGTCCAGAGCCCGTACCAAAAGCCAGATCAACCCTATCAGCATCATCACCAACTCCAAGAACCCCACCCCCCGCCAACGCCACTGTGACAATAATACAGAATGCTTGCCTTCAATAAATCAACAGAAAAGAAATATAATTCAAAAGACCCCTTTTTTTTTTTTTTTTTTTTTTACCTTAAGAATTGACGAACTCGCCGATCTTGCCTAAAGCTACGTTGCCTCATAGAACCGCTAAAACAGGGAGGGTGGGAGGGACTCACTTCGCCCGTCTAAGGTAACTGATCTCCCCTTTTCCCGCACTTTCCCAAGCCCCCACCTCCCTTTTTGCATAAATCCCCACCCCAAATCCTACTCTTCCAATCCCCGGGCTCCTTTACTCAATAACACCTTTATTTTTTAAAAGAAAACCTACTGCACTGCTCCCATGGCAACGCAGTCATGTGGGGGCCTCCTTTTAGCTGCGCCCCATACAGCCCCCCCTCTTGACCGCGTATGGCCAATAAAGGATCCTTTCCGTAAAGCATCCCCCACCCCCAACTACCTTGCCCCTCTTAACCCCTCCATCTATTACCCAGGAAAACACACCACCACGTTAATTTCTTTTTGGATAATTTGGCCACAGCGGCCATTTTATTAACAAACAAATACATAAATAACAACATGTAAACAGTAAATATATAAAAACTCGAGGGGGGGGCTCTTGGAGCTAAAAAATCTGGCTCATAATAGGCAGAGAGCCTACCCAAAATTTTTACAAAAAACACGTATTTACCCTCAGCCGTAACCACCAGCTCGAGGGCACCATGTAACCCATTTCGGGCAAACCAACCACAAAGCTCCCGAGGTAAACACCCCGTCCAGAGCCCGTACCAAAAGCCAGATCAACCCTATCAGCATCATCACCAACTCCAAGAACCCCACCCCCCGCCACACACGAACAGCCCTGACCACCTCAGGCTCGTGAGTGCCCCACCACCGCCAAAGCTCTTTCAACCCCTTCCTGTAGACCGAGCGCCCATAAATCCATCCCGATCTCGTTAAGATGCACTCCATCATCCCTCCAAAAATTACCGACCCCGGCCTCCAGCTCGAAATGCCTCACGGCAATACCCCCATTCCGGGACACAAAACTCGCCACCATCCTGTTCAGTTTTACCCTGGCTCTGTTAATCCCTTTATGGGAACGGGCCTCCCGCCACGTCTTCCGTGGCACAATGTCTGACCACACAGTCAGCATACCGGGAAAAGATACCCACAGCCTCAACAAGTCATAACGGATATCCCGAATGAGTTCCCTCACGGGTTTTGCCCCCAAATCATTACCCCCCAAGTGAACCACTAAAATATCCGGAGGGCGATCCAGACGGGCGGCGCGGGAGAATTCCGGCAAAAAACTACGCCACGACATACCACGAGTCCCCATCCAACGGATGATCACTGCCTCTCGGCCGAAACCCAGTTGCCTACTATTCGCGCGCGCATCGGCCCGGAGGGCGCCCCAATAAACGAAAGAGTGTCCGACAATCCACGCCAAAAGAGGGGTACGACCTGAAAAACACAACCATAATTAACAATCCGCAAAGACGTCCCTCTTCACCCCGCATTGTTGATTTAATGCCGCACATAAGACAGGTAACGATTAGAACTCCATCTGCCTATTTTCTTGATCACCTCCGGCCCAAGGCCCAAACCATCGGCCTCAGATGCGGCCCCAATCCTAAAAGAATGCGAGCCGAAATTTTCCGGGTTAACACCCAGCAAACCCAAGCCCTTCTTCAAAATGGCTACAAACTGGAAACGTGACAAGAAATCCCCCTCTTGGTGTTGCAACAGAGGGCCTGACCTGACTGATGACAAATTCCAATATGCCTCTAAGCAGCGTTGCGGACACATCCCGCTACCCGCCACCCTTCCTAGCACTACTTTCTTTCCCCTACCTAGCTGATCCGTCTTTGAACGCCTTATCCAAAAGGCAACTCCCCCTTCCCAAAAAACCACATCTTCCGCCAAAAGACCACCTGACCTGTCCTTGCTCGGGGAAACCAATTCACCCAGACGCAAAGCACCAAAAAACGCTAGAGAAAAGGCCAATTGAAACAGTACCACCTCAAACTGAGATGAACAAATTACGCCCAAGGCCTCCCCTAACCGCTGCAACAACCCAAAAGAAATGGGCCTGCGCTTATCAAAAGTCGAATTACCCTTACGAAAACCTTTCAACGCCTGCCGTATGACAAAGTCCTTTGTGACATCCCTCAATCCTTGCAACTGAAAACCAAAAGCCAAACCTGCTATAAACTTGTTTAACCTAGACACGGACCAACCCCACTCCACGACCTTACCTACCAGTGCCAATAACGCCATTGCCCTGTCGCTATCTGACTCAGCCGAGCCGCATTGAAACAACCAACTTTCCCACATGGCCCATGACGCCGCATAATCTGACCATGTCCTGTTTGACACCGAGGCTTGGATCAATCGGCCTCCCCTTCCGTAACCACCTGCCACAGATGCAAAGGACATGCTGCTCCTGCCGCCTCCGAATCTGGAGCCAAATCCCAGAATCGGTCCCACTGCAAACGAGACAAAGCATCAGCTATATTGTTCTGAACTCCTGGCACGTGCACCGCCGTAATCCATGCATTCAACTCCAAGCATCTCAGTACCAACTCCCTGACCAACCTAATTACTGGAGGGGAAGAAGAAGATAAGCTGTTAATCACGGCCACCACGCTCGAGTTATCGCAATGGAAACGTACTCGCCGATCACGAAAGCTGTCACCCCAAACAAACACTGACACCACAATCGGGAACAACTCCAACAATGCCAAATTCTTGGTGAGCCCCTTCTTTCGCCAATCCTCTGGCCACACCCCGACGCTCCATTTTCCTCCACAGTAGGCCCCATAACCAACTCCACCTGCTGCGTCTGTGTAGATCTCGCAATCAAAAGCATTCAGATCCTCCTGCTGAATAAGCGACCTGCCATTATAGCCTTCCAAAAAACGTTGCCAAACAAGAAGGTCCTCCTTATGCTCTCTACCCAAACGAATAAAATGATGAGCCGACCGAACACCAGCCGTCGCCCTGGACAATCTGCGGCAAAATATCCTGCCCATTGGCATAATACGACAAGCAAAATTCAGGCGGCCCAGCAGCGACTGCAACTCCTTCAATGAAGTCTTCCGCAATTTTCCAATCCGACTCACCTCTCGCTTAAGCAACTCCAACTTATCATCAGACAACCTACACTCCATTTTCTCAGAATCAATGAGAATCCCTAAGAAACTCAATACCATGCAGGGGCCCTCCGTTTTTCCCTGTGCCAAAGGAACACCAAACTGTCCGGCCACCCATTCCATGGTCCCAAGTAAATGACAGCACACTGCTGAATCCGGTGGACCAACAAACAAAAAATCATCCAAATAGTGAATGACAGAAGGAACGGCCGATACATCTCTCACTACCCACTCTAAAAAGGTACTGAAAGTCTCAAACAATGCACAGGAAATAGAACATCCCATAGGCAAACACCTATCCAAGTAAAAACCACCCTCCCACCAACAACCTAACAAAGGAATGCTCTGCGGGTGCACCGGCAAGAGCCTAAATGCCGACTCGATGTCCGTTTTTGCCAGCAATGCTCCAGGCCCGTACATTCGCACCCACCGAACAGCCGCATCAAACGATGTGTAAACAACGGAGCACAACTCCTCCGCAATCCCGTCATTAACCGAGGATCCTTTGGGATATGAAAGATGCTGAATTAGCCGGAACTTGTTCGGCTCCTTCTTGGGCACCACCCCAAGCGGGGAAACAATTACACCCGCCATGGGCAACGAACTAAAAGGCCCCGCCATTCTTCCCAGCTCAACCTCTTTTGCCAATTTAGCCGAAACCACCTCCGCATGCAAGCCAGCTGATCTCAAATTTTTTGTAGAAAAAGGAACAACATGCATCGGGTGAGGGATCTTAAACCCCTCAAGAAAACCGTCCCTAATAACCTCCGCCTTTTTAACATCCGGGTATCTACTTAGATAGGGGGCCATCTTTTGAACCCTCACCGGAGTCACCCCCTTGACCGCCACCCACTGATGGCTTACCACGTGATTTCTTGAAACACTTAGCGGCTCCGTGAGAGGCCCCGTTGCAATGGGAGCACACGTGTTTAAATTTACAAGTGGTGCCATACTTGCACTGGCCCTCATTAAACTGCCAGCATGTCCCAGATTTTTCCTTTGAACCCTGAGACCCGTGTCCTCCACTTTGTCCTGACTGCTGACTGCTACCCCCCCCTCCCCCCTGAAAGGACTGCCCATAACGCACCAGAGCCATCACCTTCAGCCACAACCCGATGTCTTTTTGGTCCCACCTTATCTCCGGCCTCACTGCTTTTCGCTGCCTGAACTGTTCATCGTATCTCAGCCAAGCCTGGCCCCCGTAGGTACGATGCGCCTCACCAATAGCATCCAAATAACAAAACAGGCCCGAGCAATTCTCGGGGAATTTCTCCCCTATAACACTCGCTAGAATGGCAAAGGCCTGCTGCCAGTTAACGAACGTCTGAGGAATAAGGCGCCAACGCCTCTTTTCCTCCTCTTCCTTTTTGCTGTCGTCTTTCTTTCCTTTATCCAAGTTAAATTTTTCTAAAGGAAGGAGAGAGAAAATCTCTACGTATTCATCTTTCCAAATCTTTTCCTTGACTTCTTTCTTCAAATGGGCCCCCAGCGGACCCTCAAAACACACATATACCTCGCCTTTTGCCCTGTCGTCTAACTTAACGGTATCACCTTTTCCCGTTTCCGTTTGTACCGACACCGACACCCCCGCCACAGAAACAGGTGTCCCGCTACCCGAGCTCGCAATCTCGTTCGAACCCCCTGCTACGCCCCCGGCAACTGACACCCAGGCACCAGCGGGCGACGATCCCACACTGTTAGCAACTGAGCTACCCCCGCCCCCATCCAATCTACGCAAAATCTGCGACATACCCGCTAGAAGTTCTCTGACCCCCGGGACCTCATTACAGCCCCCACCCCGCTCCACCACACCCGAAACACCCGGCACTGGGGAAAGACTGGACATGTACTCACGTGGCTGCGCAGGTGCTGTGTCCCCACCAGCCGTGCTTCCTGAATCCTGCTGGTCCATTTCGTCGCGATGTTCGTTCCCGGAATCATCGCTGCCGCTCATCTGCCCCAGGCCCGCGCCCCTGGCCTCCACGTCACCAGGGGGGACCGAGACTGGCGAAGGCGACCGGTCCCTCGACCTCCTGCTGGATCTGGATCTGTCCGGCTCCGTGATTCCTCTGCCTCCAGCCGCTGGACTGTCTCCTCTGGACGCCGCTCCTGCGGCCCGACCGCGACCCGCTCCTTGCCGTGATGCCGCCGCTGTCCTGCCCGATAGTCTGCTCTGCCGTCCTGTCGCAGAGCCAGGCGCACTGGGGGGATGGGATCCGGGTGCCCCCGCCGCCATTGCGCCCGCCGCGATACTCCCCGGCTCCTGCCTGGTGGATGCTGCCGCCGCCGCTGGGCTCCTTCCCCGTCCCCCTGCTCGTGTTGCCGCCACCGCGGGAGGTGCTCCCCGGCGGGTAGAAGCTGCTGCTATCGGTGCTGCGGCGCCGCCGCGCCCTCTGCTAGGCCGCAGCGGAAGTGCGGCCCTGACATCCTGTGCAGCGCCGGCGTCCTGCCGCGTCTGCACTGCTCGCCCAGCACCGCGCCGCCTCGCGCCGGCAGGGCCGCCAGGTGGATTCCTGCCGGGGGAGGGGGCGGGCAAGGTGGATCGGCCGCGTCCCCCAGCCCCCGCAGGGTCCCTGGAGGGGCTCCGCGGCCTGCGCCTGCCGCGCGGTGTAGTGTCGGGGGACAGCCTGTCTGGCGGCCTAGACCGCCTGGTTCTGCTGCCCCAGCTCCCGCTGTCCTGGCTCCCACTGCCTCCGAGCAGCCCTGTGAGCTGCTCCTCCAGCCATCCGGCCCTCCTGGAACTGGCCTCCCGACGAAGCTGAGCTACCAGGCTGTCCACAGAAGACATGGTGAGAGGGATGTGGCAGCAGGTCCACTCACTTCGCCCGTCTAAGGTAACTGATCTCCCCTTTTCCCGCACTTTCCCAAGCCCCCACCTCCCTTTTTGCATAAATCCCCACCCTAAATCCTACTCTTCCAATCCCCGGGCTCCTTTACTCAATAACACCTTTATTTTTTAAAAGAAAACCTACTGCACTGCTCCCATGGCAACGCAGTCATGTGGGGGCCTCCTTTTAGCTGCGCCCCATACAGCCCCCCCTCTGGAGCCCCTGAGCCACAGAGTAGCTGTGAATGGCCATTCTGTGGCTGTAGTAGCATAGAATATCCCAGATGCATATTATAATATAGAGATGAATGTAGAGAGATAGTTTTTCCAGTTTCATAGTTAAAGTGAATTTGCAGCTGCACAGGGGCCCAAAAGGTAAGTGGGCCACTACTACCCCCAAAGCAGAAGGAATTGTGCATTATAACAAGCTATTGGACTGCAAAGAGCCCTTATATTGTTCTTGCACAGGAGCCTCTTCTGTCTGTGTCCGCCCCTGGTTTAACCCCTTAATGACCGCCAATACGTCTTTTAACTGACCTGAGATATAAGAGAATAGCCTCCCCGTACAGATGACAATCCAGCATCTGTTGGTTGTACACTATAGCTGACAACTTGCTGTATCAGCCACGATCAGTATTTGCGCCTTCTAAATCTGTTTAACCCCTTAGATGCTGCTGTCAATAGTGACTACATCATTATAAATGGTTAACAGAGTGTGGGGGCTTCTTTATCCCAATTGGTGCCCTCAGATCATGATTTTGTTGTCCTGATGTTTGCGATGGCAATTCATGACCAAATAGCGGCCTTAGAGTCTGCCGGCTATAGTAATCTGTTTAGAAGTTAGCAACATTTAGGTGGTAAATATACACATTTTCATTTCTGTCATGCCATTTTGCATTAATTCCTGTAAAGCACCTGAAGGGTTAATAAACTACCTGACAGCAGTTTTCAATATGTTTAGGGGTTCTGTTTTTAAAATGGTATCACGTTTGGGGGTTTCCCAATATATGGGACCCCTAAAGTCACTTTAAACATGGATAAGTCCCTAAAAAAATAAAGGTGGTAAATTTCTTTGAAAAAATAAAAAATTGCTGCTACATTTTTAAACCTCCTAAAATGCTAACAAAATAAAATAACATTTTACAAATGGTGCTGATGTAAAGCAGACATGTGGGAAATGTTATTTATTAATGGTTTGCTGTTGTATGACTATCTGGATTAAAGGGATAATCATTCAAATTTAGAAAATTGCTAATTTTTTAACATTTTTCTCAAATTTTTTATATTTTTTATAAATAAACACAAAAAATGTTGAACCAAATTTACCATTATCATAAAGTATAATGTGTCACGAAAAAACAATCTCAAAATCACTGGGATTTGTTGAAGCGTTGCAGAGTTATTACCACATAAAGTGACACTGGTCAGATTTCAAAAATTTGGCTCGGTCACTAAGGGGTTAAAGATCTTCCGAGCACTGCTAGAGGTAATTGAAATGTCTCTCCCACAGACAGACCTGTCAGTCACCTGGGGGTAGTGAGATGGAGGTAGAGTTGGACTGGTCTCGTCTCCACCAGGACGGATTTTTCCTGGCTGCATCTTTAAGTATATTTTCTGTGATTTGCTGGACTATTTCAGTGAGTGATATACTTGGCTACAATCATGCCACTAGGCTCTGATTTATTCTGCTCATGGTTTGGTGGGTTATCTTGAAAACATAATTGTCATACATGTAAAAAAACAAAACTGTAATCTCAAATGTTCTCCTTAAAGCACCACTCCAGCGTTAGTGTCTTTTCAGCCCTGGAGTGGTTCTTTAAATATAAGTCCCCTACCCCTGTCATACACTCACCCTCTTTTTTCTTCACCATTTTTCGACGGCACTCCGGTCCCGTGGCGCCATCTTGTGCTCGTAAATTCTGACTGGCCAGAAGTCAGAAGCTACGTCACAAGTTCTCAATGAAAGTCTTTGAGAGCCAAAGCAAAGCCAGAACGAGGCTCTCATAGACTTGTATTGAAAAGTGACCTCCACGTAGGTCCATGAAACACAGAAGCGGGCCGTCAGGTCACTTTACACAGGAGACCAACAGGAGCGACGCAGGAAATCAATGAAGGTGGTGGCTGGTGAGTATCAGACAGGGGGCAGGGAAATTATATTTAACCCCTTAGCGACCGCCGATACGCCTTTTAACGGCGGCCTCTAAGGGTACTTAAACCACAGCGCCGTTAATTAACGGCGCTGTGGAAAAAGTAAATAGTGCCCCCCAGAGTCGGATTTTCTCCGGGGTCTCGGCTGCCGAGGGTAGCCGAGACCCCAGAGAACATGATTTGGGGGGTTTTTAACCCACCCCGCATTTGCGATCGCCGGTAATTAACCATTTACCGGCGATCGCAAAAAAAAAAAAAGCGATCTCTTTTTAATTTCTCTGTCCTCCGATGTGATCGCACATCGGAGGACAGAGAAAAGGGGTCCCAGGTGGCCCCCCAATACTCACCTATCTCCCCCGATGCTCCTCGTGTCTCCCGGTGGGCGCCGCCATCTTCAAAATGGCGGGCGCATGCGCAGTGCGCCCGCCGGCCGGCCCCGCGAGAATCTTTGGGGTCTCGGCTGCCGGGGGTAGCCGAGACCCCAAAGAGCATGATCGGGGTCGGTTTTAGCGACCCCTGTTTTGCGATCGCCGGTAATTAACTGTTTACCGGCGACCGCAAAAAAAAAAAAAGTCAAACTGTAATTCTCTGTCCTCTGATGTGATCGCACATCAGAGGACAGAGAAATAGGGGGATTCGGGGACCCTGCCATACTCACCTGTGTCCCTGGGTCCTCCTGCTGCTCCTCCTGGCCGCCGGCTTCTTCCTCCGGTAAGAAAATGGCGGGCGCATGCGCAGTGCACCCGCCATCTGTCTCCATCTGCCGGCCGGCAGGAGAAGAGCAGTTGGGGCTAAAATTAGGGTTAGGGTTAGGGTTAGGGCTAGGGTTAGGGGTAGGGTTAGGGGTAGGGTTAGGGGTAGGGTTAGGGTTAGGGTTAGGGCTAGGGCTAGGGTTAAGGGTAGGGTTAGGGTTAGGGCTAGGGTTAGGGGTAGGGTAAGGGGTAGGGTTGGGGTTAGGGATAGGGGTAGGGTTAGGGCTAGGGGTAGGGTTAGGGCTAGGGGTAGGGTTAGGGCTAGGATTAGGGCTAGGGCTAAATTTAGGGTTAGGGTTGGCGCTAAATTTAGGGTTAGGCTTCTTTCACACTTACGTCGGTACGGGGCCGTCGCAATGCATCGGCCCGACATACCGACGCACGTTGTGAAAATTGTGCACAACGTGGGCAGCGGATGAAGTTTTTCAACGCATCCGCTGCCCAATCTATGTCCTGGGGAGGAGGGGGCGGAGTTACGGCCACGCATGCACGGTCAGAAATGGCGGATGCGACGTACAAAAAAACGTTACATTGAACGTTTTTTTGTGCTGACGGTCCGCCAAAACACTGATCCAGTGCACGACGGACGCGACGTGTGGCCATCCGTCACGATCTGTTGGCAATACAAGTCTATGGGCAAAAAAACGCATCCTGCGGGCACATTTGCAGGATCCGTTTCTTGTCCAAAACGACGGATTGTGACGGATGCCAAACAACGCAAGTGTGAAAGTAGCCTTAGGGCTAGGTTTAGGGTTGGGGCTAAAGTTAGGGCTAGGGTTGGGGCTAAAGTTAGGGTTAGAGTTGGGATTAGGGTTAGGGTTTGGATTAGGGTTGGTATTAGGGTTAGGGTTGGCAATAGGGTTACGCTTGGGATTAGGGTTAGGTTTGGGATTAGGGTTAAGGTTAAGGTTGTGATTAGGGGTGTATTGGGATTAGGGTTAGGTTTGAGGTTAGGGTTGAGATTAGGATTAGGGGTGTGTTGGATTTAGGGTTTTGATTAGGGTTATGGTTAGGGTTGACATTAGGGTTGTTTTGGGGTAAGGGTTGTGATTATGGTTAGGGTTAGTGATTAGGATTATGGATCAGGTTGGGATTAGGGTTAGGGGTGTGTTGGGGTTAGGGTTCGAGCTAGAATTAGGGGGTTTCCACTGTTTAGGTACATCAGGTGGTCTCAAAACACGACAGCCAATTTTGCGCTCAAAAAGTCAAATGGTGCTCCCTCCCTTCTGAACTCTGCCGTGTGCCCAAACAGTGGGTTACCCCCACATATGGGGCATCAGCATACTCGGGATAAATTGGACAACTACTTCTGGGGTCCAATTTCTCTTGTTACCCTTGTGAAAATAAAATCTTGGGGGCTACAAAATCCTTTTTGTGGAAAAATATATATATATTTTTTTTTTTATGACTCTGCATTATAAACTTCTGTGAAGCACTTGGGCATTCAAAGTTCTCACCACACATCTATATAAGTTCCTTGGGGGGTCTAGTTTCCAAAACGGGGTCACTTGTGGGGGGTTACTACTGTTTAGGTACATCAGGGGCTCTGCAAACGCAACATAACGCCCACAGACCATTCTATCAAAGTCTGCATTCCAAAAAGGCGCTCCTTCCCTTCCGAGCTCTGCCGTGCGCCCAATCAGTGGTTTACCCCCACATATGGTGCATCAGCGTACTCGGGATAAATTGGACAACAACTATTGCAGTCCAATTTCTCCTGTTACCCTTGTGAAAATAAAAACTTGGGGGCTACAATATCTTTTTTGTGGAAAAAAAAATATTTTTTATTTTCACGACTCTGCATTCTAAACTTCTGTGAAGCACTTGGGCATTCAAAGTTCTCACCACACATCTATATAAGTTCCTTGGGGGGTCTAGTTTCCAAAACGGGGTCACTTGTGGGGGGTTACTACTGTTTAGGTACATCAGGGGCTCTGCAAACGCAACATAACGCCCACAGACCATTCTATCAAAGTCTGCATTCCAAAAAGGCGCTCCTTCCCTTCCGAGCTCTGCCGTGCGCCCAATCAGTGGTTTACCCCCACATATGGTGCATCAGCGTACTCGGGATAAATTGGACAACAACTTTTGGGGTCCAATTTCTCTTGTTACCCTTGTGAAAATAAAAACTTGGGGGCTACAATATCTTTTTTGTGGAAAAAAAAATATTTTTTATTTTCACGACTCTGCATTCTAAACTTCTGTGAAGCACTTGGGCATTCAAAGTTCTCACCACACATCTAGATAAGTTCCTTGGTGGGTCTAGTTTCCAAAATGGGGTCACTTGTGGAGGGTTTCTACTGGTTAGGTACATCAGGGGCTCTGCAAACGCAACATAATGCCCGCAGACCATTCTATCAAAGTCTGCATTCCAAAACGGCGCTCCTTCCTTCCGAGCTCTGCCGTGCGCCCAAACAGTGGTTTACCCCCACATATGGGGTACCAGCATACTCAGGACAAATTGGACAACAACTTTTGGGGTCCAATTTCTCTTGTTACCCTTGTGAAAATAAAAACTTGGGGGCTAAAAATCTTTTTTGTGGAAAAAAAAATAAATTTATTTTCACGACTCTGCATTATAATTTTCTGTGAAGCACTTGGGCATTCAAAGTTCTCACCACACATCTAGATAAGTTCCATGGGGGGTCTAGTTTCCAAAATGGGGTCACTTGTGGAGGGTTTCTACTGGTTAGGTACATCAGGGGCTCTGCAAACGCAACATAATGCCCACAGACCATTCTATCAAAGTCTGCATTCCAAAACGGCGCTCCTTCCTTCCGAGCTCTGCCGTGCGCCCAAACAGTGGTTTACCCCCACATATGGGCTACCAGCATACTCAGGACAAATTGGACAACAAATTTTGGGGTCCAATTTCTCTTGTTACCCTTGTGAAAATAAAAATTGGGGGCTAAAAATTCTTTTTTGTGGAAAAAAAAAATATTTTTTATTTTCACGACTCTGCATTATAAACTTCTGTGAAGCACTTGGGCATTCAAAGTTCTCACCACACATCTATATAAGTTCCATGGGGGGTCTAGTTTCCAAAATGGGGTCACTTGTGGGGGATTTCTACTGTTTAGGCACATCAGGGGCTCTCCAAACGCGACATGGCATCCAATCTCAATTCCAGCCAATTCTACATTGAAAAAGTAAAACGGCACTCCTTCTCTTCCACGCTCTGCGGTGCGCCCTAACAGTGGTTTACCCCCACATATTGGGTATCGACGTACTCAGGAGAAATTGCACAACAACTTTTGTGGTCTAATTTCTCCTGTTACCCTTGTGAAAATAAAAATTTGTGGGCAAAAATATCATTTTTGTAGAAAAAATGCGATTTTTTTTTTCACGGCTCTACATTATAAACTTCTGTGAAGCACATGGGGGTTCAAAGTGCTCACCACACATCTAGATAAGTTCCTTAAGGGGTCTAGTTTCCAAAACGGGGTCACTTGTGGGGGGTTACTACTGTTTAGGTACATCAGGGGCTCTGCAAATGCCACATAATGCCCACAGACCATTCTATCAAAGTCTGCATTCCAAAAAGGCGCTCCTTCCCTTCCGAGCTCTGCCGTGCGCCCAATCAGTGGTTTACCCCCACATATGGCGCATCAGCGTACTCGGGATAAATTGGACAACAACTATTGCAGTCCAATTTCTCCTGTTACCCTTGTGAAAATAAAAACTTGGGGGCTACAATATCTTTTTTGTGGAAAAAAAAATATTTTTTATTTTCACGACTCTGCATTCTAAACTTCTGTGAAGCACTTGGGCATTCAAAGTTCTCACCACACATCTAGATAAGTTCCTTGGGGGGTCTAGTTTCCAAAATGGGGTCACTTGTGGAGGGTTTCTACTGGTTAGGTACATCAGGGGCTCTGCAAACGCAACATAATGCCCGCAGACCATTCTATCAAAGTCTGCATTCCAAAACGGCGCTCCTTCCTTCCGAGCTCTGCCGTGCGCCCAAACAGTGGTTTACCCCCACATATGGGGTACCAGCATACTCAGGACAAATTGGACAACAACTTTTGGGGTCCAATTTCTCTTGTTACCCTTGTGAAAATAAAAACTTGGGGGCTAAAAAATCTTTTTTGTGGAAAAAAAAAATATTTTTTATTTTCACGACTCTGCATTCTAAACTTCTGTGAAGCACTTGGGCATTCAAAGTTCTCACCACACATCTATATAAGTTCCTTGGGGGGTCTAGTTTCCAAAATGGGGTCACTTGTGGAGGGTTTCTACTGGTTAGGTACATCAGGGGCTCTGCAAACGCAACATAATGCCCACAGACCATTCTATCAAAGTCTGCATTCCAAAACGGCGCTCCTTCCTTCCGAGCTCTGCCGTGCGCCCAAACAGTGGTTTACCCCCACATATGGGGTACCAGCATACTCAGGACAAATTGGACAACAACTTTTGGGGTCCAATTTCTCTTGTCACCCTTGTGAAAATAAAAACTTGGGGGCAAAAAAATATTTTTTGTGGAAAAAAAAAAAAAATTTTATTTTCACGACTCTGTATTATAAACTTCTGTGAAGCACTTAGGCATTCAAAGTTCTCACCACACATCTAGATAAGTTCCATGGGGGGTCTAGTTTCCAAAATGGGGTCACTTGTGGAGGGTTTCTACTGGTTAGGTACATCAGGGGCTCTGCAAACGCAACATAATGCCCGCAGACCATTCTATCAAAGTCTGCATTCCAAAACGGCGCTCCTTCCTTCCGAGCTCTGCCGTGCGCCCAAACAGTGGTTTACCCCCACATATGGGGTACCAGCATACTCAGGACAAATTGGACAACAACTTTTGGGGTCCAATTTCTCTTGTTACCCTTGTGAAAATAAAAACTTGGGGGCTAAAAAATCTTTTTTGTGGAAAAAAAAAATATTTTTTATTTTCACGACTCTGCATTATAAACTTCTGTGAAGCACTTGGGCATTCAAAGTTCTCACCACACATCTAGATAAGTTCCATGGGGGGTCTAGTTTCCAAAATGGGGTCACTTGTGGGGGATTTCTACTGTTTAGGCACATCAGGGGCTCTCCAAACGCGACATGGCATCCAATCTCAATTCCAGCCAATTTTACATTGAAAAAGTAAAACGGCACTCCTTCTCTTCCAAGCTCTGCGGTGCGCCCTAACAGTGGTTTACCCCCACATATTGGGTATCAACGTACTCAGGAGAAATTGCACAACAACTTTTGTGGTCTAATTTCTCCTGTTACCCTTGTGAAAATAAAAATTTGTGGGCAAAAATATCATTTTTGTAGAAAAAATGCGATTTTTTTTTTTCACGGCTCTACATTATAAACTTCTGTGAAGCACATGGGGGTTCAAAGTGCTCACCACACATCTAGATAAGTTCCTTAAGGGGTCTAGTTTCCAAAATGGGGTCACTTGTGGGGGGTTTCTACTGTTTAGGCACATCAGGGGCTCTCCAAACGCAACATGGCGTCCAATCTCAATTCCAGCCAATTCTACATTGAAAAAGTAAAACGGCGCTCCTTCACTTCCAAGCTCTGCAGTGCGCCCAAACAGTGGTTTACCCTCACATATGGGGTATCGACGTATTCAGGAGAAATCGCACAACAACTTTTGTGGTCTAATTTCTCCTGTTACCCTTGTGAAAATAAGAATTTGTGGGCGAAAAGATCATTTTTGTGTAAACAAAAGCAATTTTTTTATTTTCACGGCTCTACGTTATAAACTTCTGTGAAGCACTTGGGGGTTCAAAGTGCTGACCACACATCTAGATAAGTTCCTTAAGGGGTCTAGTTTCCAAAATGGTGTCGCTTGTGGGGAGTTTCCACTGTTTAGGCACATCAGGGGCTCTCTAAACGTGACATGGCGTCCAATCTCAATTCCAGCCAATTCTGCATTGAAAAAGTCAAACGGCGCTCCTTCACTTCTAAGTTCTGCGGTGCGCTCAAAAAGTGGTTTACCCCCACATATGGGGTATTGGCGTATTCAGGAGAAATTGCATAACAAAATTTATGGTTACATTTCTGTTTTTACACTTGTGAAAATAAAAAAAAATGGTTCTGAATTAAGATGTTTGCAAAATAAAGTTAAATGTTCATTTTTTCCTTCCACATTGTTTCAGTTCCTGTGAAGCACGTAAAGGGTTAATAAACTTCTTGAATGTGGTTTTGAGAACCTTGAGGGGTGTAGTTTTTAGAATGGTGTCACACTTCATTATTTTCTATCATATAGACCCCTCAAAATGACTTCAAATGTGATGTGGTCCCTAAAAAAAAATGGTGTTGTAAAAATGAGAAATTGCTGGTCAAATTTTAACCCTTATAACTCCCTAAAAAAAAAAAATTTTGTTTCCAAAATTGTGCTGATGTAAAGTAGACATGTGGGAAATGTTATTTATTAACTATTTTTCATGACATATCTCTCTGATTTAAGGGCATAAAAATACAAAGTTTAAAAATTGCAAAATTTTAAAAATTTTCGCCATATTTCCATTTTTTTCATAAATAATCGCAAGTAATATCGAAGAAATATTACCACTAACATGAAGTACAATATGTCATGAAAAAACAATCTCAGAATCAGCGGGATTTTTTACAACGCTGCCCCATTGTGAGTTGCGGGGAGGAGGGGGCAGATTTCCGGCCGCGCATGCGCGGTTGGAAATGGCGGACACGACGCACAAAAAAACGTTGCAAGCAACGATTTTTTGTTCCGAAGGTCCGCCACAACACGACGCAACCGTCGCACGACGGTTGCGACGTGTGGCAATGCGTCGCAATGAGTCGCTAATACAAGCCTATGGAGAAAAAACGCATCCTGCAAACAACTTTTCAGGATGCGTTTTTTCTGCAAAACGACGCATTGCGACGTGCATCGTACGACGCTAGTGTGAAAGTAGCCTAAGTGATCCCATTGACCCTCAGTCTACTTTCTGTGTATCCTGCCTCTAAGAGATGGAGAGCATGTAAATCTTTGTATTCCCCATGAAATAACAATTGGGAAACATTTTTTTTTCCTGAGATCACTGCACTGTTCTTTTCCTTTGTTATTCCTACTGGAAATGTATGAGTAAGGCTACTTTCACACTGGCGTTTTTTGCAATGCGTCGTTTAGGGGAAAAAACGCATCCTGCAAAGTTGTTTGCAGGATGCGTTTTTGCCCCATAGAGTAACATTACCGACGCATTGCGACGTATTGACACACGTCGCAACTGTCGTGCGACGGTTGCGCCGTGTTGTGGCGGACCGCCGGGAGCAAAAAACGTTAAATGTAACGTTTTTTGCTGCCGACGGACCGCTTTTTCCGACCGCGCATGCGCGGCCGGAACTCCGCCCCCACCTCCCCGCACCTCACAATGGGGCAGCGGATGCGCCGGAGAAATGCATCCGCTGCACCTGTTGTGCGGCGCATCAAACGCTAGCGTCGGAATCTCGGCCCGACGCAATGCGATGGGCCGAATCCGACGCTAGTATGAAAGTAGCCTAACCTGTCAGCTTGACATTATACAATAGACACACTTAGCTCCAATTGGATAATGTCAGATCAGGTAGCTTTAAAGCCCAATCTGGTAACACCCAGTTGTCAATGTAGGAGGAATAACAGAGGAACGTCAAAGCACAGAGTTACAGCAAAATAAGTTACTCTATGGGGAATACAAGTACTTTTGCAAAAAGTGAAAAGGGGTGACAAGTCCTTTTAAGAATTTAAGTCCATACTGTGGGCAAACCCCTTACGCAGCATGTTTATTTGCTAAGTCTGGATCTAAGTTTTCCTCTCCGATATGGCCCATCAGTATACTTGTTTTTTCAAAGCAATATGTTCCTCTCAAGTGACATTTGTTAACAATACAAATATTACCTTTGCTACAACACATTAGATATGTTTTCTACCTCAGGAAACTTCAAGATACCAGCTCTGCACTTGTTGTGCTAAATAGGGGTAAATGAAGCATTAAAATGGATCCCGATTTAGAGAAATGTGCAATTAGACCAGAAGTGCAGAGTAAATATGGTGCATGTGTGTGTATAAGTGTGAGAATGACAGACTGGAGCGGCCACCGCAGTGATCTTTGTCCTGTTTGGAAGCTCTCCGCCTCCTCATATCCTTGTCACCAAGTCAACCAAGAGCAGATTATCTGTAAGGGTCAACACATATCAGCCAAGCCTCCTGAAAATACCCCTTCAATAATCAATAGACTTACTATCATACCTGCATTGATAGCATTGTGATCCCTGCCAGCTAATATCTAACAATGTTCCAATTCTCTAGTAAACAGCTCACAGAAGGTCAATCTACTGCGTCCCGACAGGGAATCAGATCACAGCTGGTATTTTTCCCTAAATGGGAGAAGACAAAACAAATCTAAAACTAGTTTGGTGAGAAAAGAGATAAAAATGCATTATGAAATTAGACACCACAAGAGCGGTTAGTCCCATATTCTCAATCAGGAGCACGCCGCTCCCCAGCCAACTGCCTGATGATAAGAGGTCGGATACTCCTGAGTGATTGGCAGTTGGCATTGTTGTGCCGCCTGCCTGAACTCTACCGCTAGATCAAGCAAATTTTGGAAGACCAGTAACACTGAAGTTGCCCGGGATCAGGCGTTTGCCGTGCGCAGTGATCCAAGTCAACTTCAGAGCAGCGATTAGAAACTCTATTGTAAAGAGTGTGCAAAACTGCAGCAGTGGCCCATTCTCTCGACCAGTATCCCCCAACTCCAGTCCTCAAGAGGCACCAACAGGTGATGATTTCAGGATTTCCTTAGTATGGAGTATGGAGCTTACTCTTTGCCACATGGGGTTTTTTTTGCCTTCCTCTTGATCAACATGTTAGGGCATGTTAGGTTAGGCTATGGGTTGAACTAGAAGGACTTAATGTCTTCCTTCAACCTTAATAACTATGTTACTATGTTACTATGTAACATGACCTGTTGATGGCTCTTGAGGACTGGAGTTTGGGGACACTGCTATAGACAATGAGCTGTAGACAATAAAAAATGTAATATCATGGGAACAGAGATGAATTTTAATAGGGAGTTACAAAAGCACTACCCAATAATATCCATCAATGCATTTGCGAATAACCCTTTAATTCTTAAATAAAACCTGCAGAGCAATCAGCTGATTGGCTTTAGTAAACTTTGGGGATCAGTTGAGAGATATTGCACCTGTGCATGTCGGCCATTCAAATGGGACACATGAATGGACCTGGTCCATTAGAGGAAGATCTACTTGTTGTTCATGAGTCTACACTGTAGCTCATAGATGGACTTCGAGGTCTAGGGACCCTTCTCTTTGATTTGTATACGCCCTAATAGGGCCATTGAATAGGGGTTGATTTAGTTAGAAATCCCCTTTAACAATCAGGTAACATTCCTTAGCTTGGGCAGAATCTACAGCTGCTACTGGAGAGAAGAAGACCTCTTTCACATGTCAGTTATTTTCTCATACAAGAAAATCGGTCAGCGTTCTGTCAGAATTTCATTAGATATTCATCAGAGTTTCATCAGTTTTTCACTGATTAAAAAAAAGTTTTTCCACCTTCTATCAGTCCAAAAAAAACATACTGCCCATTGATGGCATCCGAATGCTCCAAAATTATTTTCAAAGACCAATAAACTTTTATTGCCAGGTTTGATCCAAAAAATATTACAGAAAAAGAAACAGCCTTACTGTTTGGGCCTCTTTCACACTTCCGTCTTTTGTCTCACGTCGAAATCCGTCGAGTTTTGAAAAAACAGGATCCTGCACATTTTTCTGCAGGATCCTGTTTTTTTTCCCATAGACTTGTTTTAGCGACGGATTGTGACGGATGGCCATCCGTTTCATCCGTCGTGCACTGGATCCGTCGAAAAATAGCGGTCCTTCGAGGAGAGAAAACGTTCAGAGGAACGTTTTTTTCTGCACGTTGGAAAATCGGTCAGCGACAGGACCTGCGCTGTCTGTCGTCGGCTATAACGGAAGACTATGGACGCAGAATCCATCACTGACCGTCACACACAGGAATCCAGCGACGTATCATGTTTTTTCCCTCTGAGCATGCCTGCAAGGATTCTTTAAGTCTGGGGAAATCTCTCTCTCTCTCTCGTTCCCAGAATACCAAGTCCCATATCTACACCGGAAAAGCTCAGCCGACGCATCCGTGATAACACTGGATGCGTTGCCTCTGTTGTATCGCTATTTTCTCGACATCCGTCGGCACGTCTTCCCGACGCATTAGGACGGGACACTGCCGACGGAAGTGTGAAAGAGGCCTTAGTAAAAGTTTGACTGTTTCCAAGAACTTGGTGCCATGCATTGTGTGTGGAGGCTTCAAAAGTTGGAGGCCTGGAGGCAGCGTAGACCTGTGACCTACAAGTAAGTGTACTGCACCCCACACCCTATAGCACACTGGGACTGGGACACCCCTTGTCTGTAAAGTGCCAGAGAGCAACCGGACAGCAGCTTGGTCGTGACTACCGCTCTCGGACACTTTATACACATTTTTCCATTTTTATGCGGGATGCAGCCAGGCCCTTTATTGTTGGCTTGGTGAATTGGGGTCTGTCCTTGTGGGGTGCACTTATATAGTGCTGGCAGACCACCTGATCTAATAGTCTGGGTGTCATCAATAGGCTGTAAGCCAGACACTATGTATCACACGTATTAGTGTGACTGGAGTCCTATGAAAGCCTCAGCTGTGGGCATTTGTAATACCAGACATCTCCTCCATTCGTGAATTGTTAGGTTTGTGAGTTGTTGCCCCTTCAGTATTTTGCATCTGTGCAGCATTTATCATTGGGGTCTACTGCATCCATTTAGTGCATTTGTAATCTGACCTCATGTTGGTAAGACTGTCTCTTTTTCTTTGATTTTTTGAATTTTTGATTGTTCTAACACTTGGATCAATGTCAGACATGTCTCAACGATTTTGCATGGACCACTTGGTCAGTAAAACATTGTGGACATATGAACAGCCCCATAGACTTTTGTCGGTACAAGTGTTGTCCATGAATAACACAGCTAGCACTTGTATGTGAAAAACCGACGTTTACATGAGCCTTGATTCCAGTGAACCTGTGGTAGAACAGATAAGATGGCACAGACCATAAAATGCTTGGAAGTTTA
The DNA here is from genome assembly GCF_032444005.1 of Ranitomeya imitator. Taxonomy (NCBI): domain Eukaryota; kingdom Metazoa; phylum Chordata; class Amphibia; order Anura; family Dendrobatidae; genus Ranitomeya; species Ranitomeya imitator. The sequence goes on along the minus strand of NC_091284.1, from coordinate 765,781,209 downwards.
GGACCAGCAATGGCAGTTCCGGCATAAGCAGTACTACAGCATACCTAACATGACGGACAGGAAGGAGATGTCCAGCAGAGTGTGGTCCATTGGCCCAGGTGGCAGCAGAACGGTGGAGATCATGTCAGTCATTGGACAGGCAGGCATTCAGACGTTAAAGCCAATATAATTATTGACCTCAGCCGATGGTGCATGAAAGTTTGCACTGATCCATAGTTGAATCGTTTTGACAAGTAAAAGGTTTTTATTGGTGTAAAAACAGATCCACTGTAGAACACACACTTTGACATTACACTAGGACTGGAGATAATAGTACACTCATAGGAAACTGGGCCATTTTTTGCCACTGGTCCAATTTGTGGACCCAGAAACCCATTGCATTGGGGCTCAGGGTATCTGATTGAGAAAGGTAATAGTCTAGGTGTGACTGAAATTTCTGAACGATTTGGGAAAAATTGATAACATTTTTTAACTTCACTTATAAATATTAATTAAATCATGATGATCAGGACAATCATATTTCCTTCCAGGTAATTTTTACTGGAGAATGAATGCCGAGAAAACAAAACTCAAACACACAAATGTGGAATTGCGTTTTTTTTTAACAATCTAACTTCACTTGGATTTTTTTCCATTTTCCATTAAACCGTATGATCACATGGACGGTGTCATTCAAAAGTATAACTAGGCCTTCAAAAACTAGCTGTCACATGGCTTTGTCAGCGGGAAAATAAGAAAGTTCGAGCTCTTGAAAGAAGGGAAGGGAAAAATTAAAGCACAAAAACAAAAAATTGCTCGGTCATTTAGTGGTTAAAGTTGAAAAAAAAACTTAAAGCCCAAGCACCTTTGCAAAATCAGATGGGACCAGAATATGTAAGTAGAATCACTCGACACAGGGAAGCACATGCAACTGGCCACTATACGAAGGTGCTGCATCGGGAACCCAGATACCTGTAGGTCTCCCGATAATCAACTGTTCAGCACCGCAGCTGCATGTGTCACGGCTGTGTGATAGTCACAACACATGTATGGAGAGCACAACAACAAAAATATATTTTTCGAGCATGGCGAAGACACTTGGATAGGACACGAACATGCTCGGATAAAACCTTATCAGAGCACGTTCACTCATCACTAATACACAGCTATGTACTGAGATTATACAGGTCCATAGAGATACATTGTGTATAACAGCAAATTTATATGTCCTTGTATTCTAGAGGTGAAGAAACGATCAGATTGTTTCCTGTTCCTATAAAACTACTACAAAATAATGAAAAGCAATTACAAAAATCATCTGATCTGCGCTCCATGGGAATCAAACCCACAAGCTACACCTTTGCAGGCAGTAGCTAAAGCTTTGAGCCACAGCAAACTACCAAGTACAGGAGGATTTTCTACACTTGTAACTGCATTGCATCCTCCAAACCCACCAACACATTATGCTGGTATGTAGAGATGCATTTGTACATAGAGATACATCTGTACATAGCTGTGTATTTCAAGGTTCCTGTATTCTAGAGGGAAAACAAAAAAAAAGTTGTTTTTTCTTCCAATAAAAAATTGATAATGCAATGTTTAATTTATGAAAAATAATAAATATCACAAATCAGCAAATAGACATATTTGGTGCCTGTATAACGACTGAGTCATTATAACAACCCATAAAACACACCAATCAAATTATTTATGGCAATCAGTAAATGGTGTAAAAAAAAATTGTGAAGTTGATTTTTTTCTCTATTAAACTCATAATTTTTTTTTAAATAAAAGTGTAACGCTGAGGCCGTGTTCATTTGTAGCATGATTGCTGCATTTTTTCTGCAGGTGTTTTCACCACGCAACACAATAGCAATATTCATTGTGTTCATTGTGTTTTTGTTATGCTTTTCCCACCTTATGTGATGGGTTTTTGGTGCAAAATGTGAAGCTGAATTTTTGACACTTTTTTAGTACAGAAAAATGTTGAATCTGCTGCTAAAAATGTAATTTTTTTGTTTTCATGCATTTTTTTTCAAGCTCTACAGAGGTTTCTGGAGAAAAAAAAGCACCAAAACCACAGAGCACAGTCTTTAGGCACACAGGAGGCAGGAGTTTAAATGAAATCACATCCACTTTACTTGGACATTTAGGCCGTGTTCACATGTAGTGTAAATGCTGCTTTTTTCTGCTGCTTTTTTGCACATAAATTCTGCTCTGTTTAACTGTGCCAGCAAAGTGGATATGATTTCATGAAAACTGCGGCCTCTGTGCATCTGCTGAACTGTGCAGTTTTTTCTCTATGTGGAGCCTAAAAAAGCCATATGTAAAACACTGAAGTTACTTTTTTAAGTGCGGAATCAAAACTTTTCTATAGTATAAACAACACCAAAAAGCAACAACTGAGAAGGAAAAGGCGATAATACAAAATTGCAATAATCAGAGAAGATTGTGTAGTTTGGTAGGGTCCTGCAGCAAACACACTATTTAAGTAACATGTGAACATGTGTGAGAAAAACGTACGATTGCAATCCGATAAAAAAAAATCGGATTGCACTCGGACCAATGTTATTCAATGGGTGACGTCTCATTTGCGATTTTTTTCTCAGCCGAAATCAGACTGAGAAAAAAAATCGCAGCATGCTGCGATTTGCTGCGTTTCTCGGATGAGACACGGCAATGCAAGTCAAAAAAAAATCGCATGGCACACGGACCATCCGTATGCCGTCCGTTTTTTACAGATACCTTACTATTCTGTGACATAGAACACTGTAAATGGTCCTGTAAATGATTGTAGAAAAATAGTTGCAGGGAAAAAAAACGCACTGCATACGCATGTCATACGGATGCTATGTGATAAAAATCGCATTGAACTCGCATGACACTCGCATGAAAATTGCATAGTTTTCATCCGTTTTTTCGGTCTGGAAATCGGACCGTTTTTTTTCTCGCAAATGAGTATGAAGCCTTGCAGACACAAAAAAGCCAGACGTCATATAGTGAAGCTACATTAACCCTCCGTCAGGGGCAATATGTTTCATAACGAGTTTAGGGGCATTGCGCCTTTCCGGCACAGGCTAGAAAATTGGCTATATTTTCCTTTTTTAAAAATTTCAATGCTCTAAAAGTGATCAGTTACCTTAATAGGAATGTAATAAGTGAGAATACACATAATCAGGTGAAAAAAAAATGTTTAATAACCAGAAAAGTAATATGTTTCTATGTCTTGAGCATCCTCCTCACTCTCTCCATCTTGATCTGTATCAGACACATCTGGACATTCTTCCACATCATCTTCTGAATCAATGTCACTTTCTTCCCCTAAATCTTCTAGCTGTAAGGGGTCTGTCTCATCATCAAGCAGTATATTTTGCACTTGCTCAACATGAAGGGCATTGGACAAGTCAAATATTCCCCTCGCCGTTTCAGAAGAAAAGCAGAAGCAAGAGAGAGAATATGTGTTAGGGCGCAATGTGCCTGAGAAGCACACTTATTTCTAACAAAACCTTCTATGACAAATCCACAAATTTAGCACTAGCTATTCATAAAACAAGCTAAAAAAACAATTGGGATGAATAAAAACAGCAAATTCTAATCGTCAAAGGTGTGACGCATTCAGGGGCAATGAGCCTGAGAAGCCAAAACACTGATATCTGATCTCCTGCAGCTCTGCAGCATAAGAGGCTTCTCAGGTTTCACACAGCCTTTAAAGTTATGAAGGTACTGGGAGGATGGTGTTTCCCAGACAAACCACTGAAAATAGAGAAATGAAACTAAGTGAGCTGCACCTGGCAGATCAGTTGCCCCTGACGGAGGGTTAAGATGAGAACGTTCTGGCGGCTCCGACTGTGAATGAAAGAAAAAAAAATCCACAGGTCCCAACTAGAGATGAGCAGGACGCATAGATGACGTCGCGTCAGCCCTGGCTAACCAAAAGCCGCGCCCAAGATGCCGAATGGTAAGAGATTCACGTCATCCCGTCCAGCCGCCACTGGCCTGGACGAAGGACCAGAGTTCCGTGCATTGATTAGCTCATTTCTAGTCCCAACTGTCCTGGATAGAGCAGACAATCTCGGATTTGGGTTTGCATCCTGCAGTCTCGGGAGTCTTCCAAATGTTCCTCACTGGCCAGGGAAGAAAGCAATGGTAAATGGGCTTGGCTTGGGGTGTGGCTAGGGGTGTAGTAAAAGTTTACCATGGCGCACTACAAGCTACAAGCCTCATGATTTGTCCCTCTTTTTGTTCTTCAAAATTTGGGAAACATGCTTCTACTAATGTCCACTGCACATCAGTTGGATTTCTCCTAACAGACTGACACTAGCACTACCATTTTCAATCTGGCACATCAGCACTGAAGTAGCACACCTCAATCATATCAGGCCTTTTTTCTATCCCTATGCTGTGTGCTCCATGTGCTCCTATCCCTAAACAGTACAGGTATAAGATGGCTTTTTTGGCCAGCCCCTATGTTTTATACTGCCAGTGATAACCCCCCCAGATTGGCTGTACTACACCATGTGATCAAATTGCCGCAAGGCATTATGTGGAAGCGCGCATGCTGCCATGTCAGATCCCATTGGCCCGCTCATGGAGTGTGCAGCATTTTTTTTTTAAATTGCGAACCGCGAATCTTATCGCAGATTGTTCGAATGTGCGTGAAATTTCAGATTCCAGGAAATTCGACTTGATCTTGTTCCTCCGAGGATCGATCCCCTCATCCCTATCGCACATGTATATCTGTGGAGTGAAGGACACCATTAAAAAAGGTTCCGGTAATAAAGCTTCCATGTGTTATCTTTTCCTCTGATAGCCCTCCATATGCTGATAGGTTATCAGATCAGGTGTACAGAAGGAAGCTACTGCGGCACAACACATGTTCTCTCAAGATGCTGCCCGTAATCCCTAATCAGCCCCGATAATCAGCTCACATTCACAATGTGACCCGATGCGCATGGTGTCCAGGTCTAATACACGATTCCCCTGTGTGACATATAAAGTAAGGGACAAATATAGGGAAATGGTCACTAAGAAAGAGTGAAACAGCTGCACTTATCTTATGTAGGACACTCCCATCTGATGCCCATTGCCAAATCACATGAGCCAAGGAGCAGCCAATGTGGCTGTAGCACTGAGGCCATTCCCTGCAGGTGAAGCTTACCTGTCAGCTAGCAGTGCAAACTTCACAAAGGAGGACTTATCCAGCTCCTTATGTTTTCCTGACACACTCACAGCCATGAATGCGGATGACCAGTACTACTCCACAGCCCACATCTACAAGGACTCTTGTGCATTTCAGAGGAGCCAAGGCCAGGCCTACAGCCCAAGCCCCCCAGCATGTCTATACATGGGAAGACAGCAGCCCTCCACCTACTCCAATTCAATGATAAGTCTGGATCCAGGAAGCCCCCCAGATATCTCGCCATACGAGGTGCCGCCTATATCAGAAGACCCTGGTGTGCCCCATCTTCACCATCATCATCACTCTGGGATCCCTCACCCCCAGCATCAAACGATACCTTATCCAGAGGACTCAGAGCCGGGACTCTTGGATGAACGAAGCAGAACCATTTTACCTTTCCCATGGATGAAGTCCACCAAATCACACAGCTGGAAAGGACAATGGACAGGTGAGTGTCAGGAGGTCTTATGCGTTAGAGGAGAGTTGTCAGACAAGGGATGACTTAAACTGTGAAAAGGAAAGTCCAAATATTCCTACAATCCGTCAACAATATATATGGTGATGAGTAGAAAGATCCACACGAAGGATCATGGTGCATTAATTAATAACATGTCGGCGCCTACTAATGCATCAGAACACATGGCATATTCATAACCGGATGAGAGTGTGCCCATTGCAATAAGGTAACCACGGCCGCCCTGTACAGAAGTGCACATTCTACACCAAAATAGTCTAGCGTATGTACGTGTATGTGTGTGTATATATATATTTACGTACATGCATAAAAAGAACGTGTGTATAGTTATAACACACTATGTACATTTGTAAATGATATGAGCATACAAAACAGACATACATACACAAGCCTAATGAAGATGATGACACATATACATATAAAAAAAAATGAAAGCTCCGCTATGAAAATAGTAAGTACAGCTAGATCTATATTCACATGGAACATAAAATAACACACATAAAGTATGCAAAATAGATTGTCCATATCATCATATAGAATAAACTTACCCACACAAACAATATCTAGCTATAAGGAAATGGAAGACATAGTTACAGATACATACAATATATACATATAACTGTACAGGCAGGCACTGCACTACACACATATAGAAGTATACAATATATACATAGATGCATACACAACAGGTATAACTACACATATATACAGCACGGAGGCTCAGTGGTTAGCATTGCAGCGTTGGGTTCCTGGGTACAAATCCGAGGAGCAAAAACAACATCAGTAAGTAGTTTGTATGTTCTTCCCGTGTTCGCTGGGTTTCCTCTGGGTTCTCCGGTTTCCTCCCACACTCCAAAGACCATACTGATAGGGAATGTAGATTGTGAGCCCCAGTGGGGACAGTGATGACGTCTGTGGAGCTCTGCGGAATATGATGGCGCTATATAAGCAATTAAATGTAGTACAGTATGTAATATAAGCATACACAACAGACAGATGCCTGTATACAATACACAGATTATTCACTGCGCATATATGGTACATATTCTCATGAAAATATTACGGATATATACAAACTACATACAAAACGCCTACACATTTCCGCATATGTCCATTTCCCCCCCACATATTTCTACATGCACACAGTATACACATATACCTATGTACACAATCACACGCCGTCATCATCAGTCTCTTTCCCAGTCTACATGCACCTTCGTGACTGACAGTTATTGGAACAGACTCTCTATACAGAGGGTTCAGCTACAGAACAATATTGCTCTATCTCGTGGTACAATGTTATCGCAGGTCCCATTATACACTTTATGTCACACCTGCAAAGCAAATATTTTTTTTAATCACACTGTTCAAATATAGTTTTGAAAATGTATATTCTAGTAATTTTCCTGGCAGATATGTCTTATATCCGCTGCCCTACAACCCTCAGTATACAATATGCGCAATATGCATATACACAAGCTCACATTCACTATGTCAATGGAAAGCAGTGCCCGTCCATGGACCTGTATAATGGAGCAAAGCAGCAAGAACACATGGGAGTCACATTCAGAGACCGACAAGGAATTATGTACTGTATAACCATGAAAAAAGAAAAACGGTGGTATATATATATTTTTCTCTTCTCTCCCTCTTTCTAAATATATATATATATATATATATATATATATATATATATATATATATATATATATATATATACATATTAACATGTGTATAAAATATATATATATATATATATATATATATATATATATATATATATTTTATACACATGTTAATATGTAGAGATAGACAGCTGTACATGTTTGAAATTTATATATTAACAATATATACACATAATATACACGTTTAATGTTCTATAAAGAACAATGGTTTCTAGACATCTAAGAAATTACTTTTAACCTTTCTAGTCGTACGGTGATGAGGGTTTTTAATTTTTACCGCATGTATTATTTGCATGTAGTTTATATAGTCATTTGTGTTTGAGACTAAGTTCAGTATTTTACACACATTGTTAAATATTTATTAGAAATTCTATTTCTTACTGTGATAAAATAGAAATTTGTACTAATTGACTTGGAAGAAAAAAAAAAAAAAAAAGTATTTCTTCCTTCATGTATTATGGATTCATTACAATTTCACAAATAAAAAGAAAATAATTTATTGCGGACTGAAAATCAGTTACTGTAGAAATGATTAGCTGCATGATTTTCTGTGGCAATACTGCAATATATGCAATACGTGCACACGAGTATACGGATGTCTTAAGATAGCCATACACTTAACAATGATAATAATAGATAGGTGTGCGTATAAAATATGTATATAAATATATAATATATATATTTATATTTTAGAATTTATTACAGGTGTGTGCGTGTATAATATATAAAATATTAAACATACACACTCCTATAAAAAAAAAAATATATATATATATATATATATATATATATATATATACACCCACCTATCTATCTATATTATTATTATCATTGTTAAGTGTATGGCTATCTTAAGGCATCCTCTAAATTTTGATGAATGTATAGTAGGAGACACCGGTCAAAAAATGTACTATATATATATATATATATATATATATATATATATATATATATTTATATATTTATATATATATATATATATATATATATATATATGTATGTGTGTGTATATATATATATATATATATATATATATATATATATATAGCAGTGTTTTAGTAAAACCAGTGTGTCAGTACCGTACAGTGAGCTACTTTTCTAATAAAAACAATTATTTCAGTACATTTTAATTTAATGGACTGCATATAATCACAGATCTTTCCTCTCGTAACACGTAAAATGATAGAACATGTAGAAAATACAAGTTCTTTCATTCAATATATAACAGGAGACCTGAACTTCACTGTCGGTGATAATTCTCGGCTCTTCCTTTATATCTGTTCTTTTTCTTCTGAGGTATTTTTGATGAATTGTGTAAGGAGAAAAAAATTAAAAAGAATTAATTTAGTAAAAAATAAAGTGAATTCATACTTTAATATATCAAATGTCTGATCAGAAATGTTAAAAGTAAATTTGTTTGTCACATGGGGCAGATGTGGTTCAAATGGCTGTGAGTTGTGACTGTTCCAATCTTGTCTTTTTAATTTTTTTTCAGGTGAAAAGTTGATTATGTTAAAATTTGCATAATTGTAAGACCAAAATAACACAAATATTCTGGAATGTTTTGATTTTTATTATTCTGGTCCATATTTATCAACCAATTTCATATATAATAATATCTCATTTCAATATTTTTACAGAAAAAAAACACATAATAAAAAATGATAATACATATTAATAATGCATGAAATGATTAGTATAAATGCTTAAACTGGAAACCATTGCTTATAAAAAAATATAATAATCATGTACAATAAAAAATTATATTATGGTACCGATACCGTGCTAGCCAGAAAAATCTACATAAATACTTTTATGCCCAAAAAGACAAAAGTATTGTAATACCTTAGAATATTGCTGTCTTTTGGGGCATAAAAATATTTATTTCAAAATTTAAATAAAAAATAATTAGCATTTAAAAAATGAATAATTAGGCTGCTAAAAATAACCTATTTAAAATATTAGCAGAAATGGCTGTAATAATGGCTTTTTAAATTTATTAAATTGTTAGGAAAATTTATTAGACAAGTTTTCATTGAATTTTTATTTATCGATTAATCATTATGAGGACACCACATTACAAAATATTTTTTTTTACAATGATCCTATGTTTTCCGAACATTATCAAATAATTTTTTAATAAATTATTAAAATAAATGGACTTATTTTATTAGCAGCTTACATTATTGACATTCCTCCATAGCTATCAATATGAGATTTCAGCAAGAAAAATGGCAAAATAGCATTTTGTTATTAATTAGCTAATTCATTAGTATGAATGGTCTTCAGGGCATAAAACCATATTTTTGGGTCAAGTGTGATCCGACAAAACATCAGATTGCGCTCGGACCAATGTTATTCTATGAGGCCGTGCACATGTCAAATTTTATTTTCTACGGACTGAGCCAGTCCGAGGAAAAAAAATCGCCACATGTCTGAGTTGAATATGTGGATGACATCTACTACATTACTATTTTCAGGGACTCGCAAAATGGAGAAGATGGAGATTTTTTTTTTTTCCATCTTCTCCTCATCTGAGAAAATCGGTTCACACGCCGATGAGTTTGATTAGTAAAATCGTCCCTATTGTCTCAGATGAGAGAAAATACGCTGGTGTGACTGATCTAATAAATATAAAGACTGTATGTTGGTATTAGCTGTATTTGTCATGTTGGAAAACCAGGCAATTGCCTGGGGAGGCAGCAAACATGGGGCGGCACAGAGAAGAATAATGTTATTTATTGCCAATTTTTGTATTGTGTCCAGCCATTTGATCCTGGTTACAAATACACTTTTAGCCAATGAAAACAGGGAGGTATGCTAATCAGGAATAAGTGGATACAAATTGGGCCCGGGTCATCATTAACTTTATAGACACTAAAATGCCTCCTGTACACGACAAAGTCCTACTTGCCGAACTTACAGCCGCACCCAGAGTTTGGTGCCATCCCATGGCATTGTATCCTTCTCTAGAAGCTATAGATGAGAACACCTCTGTGATACTTCATCTGATGAAGCACAGGGAGAAACAACGGCTTATAGCAGTAAATGGGTGCCGTGTTATGGATCTATACAACACAAATCTGTTATATAGCCTTTTCTTTCTTTTTTTTATTATTATTATTATTATTATTCATTCTCCATTCTACAGATGCAATCTGATTGGACAGGCGATACATCCTGCAATGATCGGATTTTTTTTTTTTTTTTTTTAGGTGTGCTTACATTAGCGTATAAATCGTATGGGCGCAAGGCAGGAAAAAAAAGGAATTGCGCTCGGACCAATGTTATTCAATGAGGTAGTGCAGATTTTTTTTTTTCTCAGCTGTATTCTGCATGAGAAAAAATTGGAGCATGCTGAGATTTCACTAAGGCCGGAGTCACACTTACCGTATGGAAAATCGGTCCGAGTCTCCCTGCCAAGAGTCGCACAAGCGTTCTCTGTTAGGTCATCCGTGTGTAATATTGTAATTTTCTCGCACCTATGTATCCGTATGGCTTTACATTTCTCACTGATTTTCCCCATTGAATTTTATGGCTGAATGGGCTGAAATGAGGAAAATGTGTGCGTATTTATCGCATTTTACAAGGATGGTCCATGTGGTGTCCGATTTTTTTTTTTTTTTTTTTTTTTCTCGCACCCATAGACTTGCATTGGCGAGACTCGGACTATATACGCGTACAATCGCAGCATGCTGCGATTTCACTCGCACGTAGAATACGCCCTAGAAAAAAAAACGGTGATGGGAGCTGCCCCATAGATTAACATTGGTCCGAGTGCTATGCGATATTTTCTCACATAGCATTTGTCCGTATCCTACGCTAGTGTGACCCCGGCCTATGAAACAAAATCGTCTCGCTCTTCTGGATGAGAATAGGATCTTTTTTTTTTTACTTGTAATTTATCCCTAAATTATACAAACAGATATTTTTTTTTAATCTCTTTGTATATTATGGACACGAGTACAAAAAATGTATTTTCTTTTGGGTAGTCTGTAGCTTTAAATTCTCATAATAGTGAAAAGTTCACACTAAATAATGATAAAGATATGTTAACATCCGAGTCGGAGCCTGTGTCACAGATTCTGCAAAAAAAAAAAAAAAACTGGACAAATTAGTGCAGCATTCTGCATGAAAACGATGCAAGTCGACAAATGAGTCCCGCAGGTCATCGTTGGTTTCCATCATGCATGAGCCTGCAAAGCAATTATTTCTGTATTCCTGTCCTTAGAATAGAAGAAGAGAAATAAGTAGTCTAGAAGAAAAGTATAATGAAATGCTTCTAGGTGGAAAATATGAGTATGCAGTAATGCTCATACTAAAAGATAACTAAAAGAAGACTTGGGCGGTGGTCACACATTGTTCAATATTGTTATACATATATATGAACAAATTTTTTTTTCGGTCCGGGTGTCCGTGGGAAAGAAATCGCAACATGCATTGTTTTCATCCAAGTCTCGGGTGAGACTCACACATTGAAGTCTGTGGGTGCAATTGGAGCGGCATCTGATTTTTACGGATAGATTTATGTTATAAACTGTATGTGATCACGTACATGTTGTTAAGGTAGTTGTATGAAAACGGATCAGACACGGATGTAAAAAAAATGCACACACAAAAATGGTACATGGATGAAAATCTGATAAATTGAAAAAGGTTTCTGGATGAAACTGAAATGATTCTGCATATGCTCATCTGCAGGCGTTTCAGAAAAATTTGGTTATGAATTCTGCATCTTAGAAGATCAGTCTGAGGTGGGTTCTTTCTATGTGTGGGTATAGACAAAGACCTCTATGGGAGTGTGGGTGGGGAGAAGCCACCAAGGACCAACCTCAGACTAGTCATCCAAGACGTATAGTTCCCGACCGGCTTTTCAAAGTTAAATACCACATGACTAGGGCTGGTTTCACACTTGATTTGACTAGAGCACAGCTTCAAGATTTCCATGAGAAATGGAGGCCGTTATTATGCACATGTGAACGAAGCTTTAGGACAGTGGTCCCCAACTCCAGGCCTCGAGGGCCGCCAACAGTGCAGGTTTTCAGGATTTCCTTAGTATTGCACAGGGGTTGGAATCATCACCTGTGCAGATGATCACATTACCACCGATGCAATACTAAAGTAATCCTGAAAACCTGCACTGTTGGCGGCCCTCGAGACCTGGAGTTGGGGACCCCTGCTTTAGGATCTGTTAACACTGGTATCATGGTTTCTCCTTGTAATGGAAACTATCAGGCAATGCTGGATCAGACTTGCTTTCTGTATATTCTAAAAAACAAAAACCTACCCTCTGATTGTCTCTTTACTATAACTAATCAGTGTCTACAGCAGTGATCAACACATCATTGCTGTAGTCAGTGATTTGCTCCATCAGGCTCATATCAATGACCAGAAGAGGACGTACTTACAACGGCACTGTATATATTGTTCAGCACGGGGACTTGTAATAAAAAAAATGGACAACAAATTAATAATAACATTATAAAAATCTGCTTATTTTGGTCATTTACTATAGTGATAATTAGGGTTGAGCGAAACGGATCGGACAAATTCAAAAATCGCCGACTATCGGCAAAGTCGGGTTTCATGAAACCCGACCCGATCCTAGTGTGGGATCGGCCATGAGGTCGGCGATCTTCGCGCCAAAGTCACGTTTCGTATGACGCGTTCAGCGCCATTTTTCAGCCAATGAAGGAGGACGCAGAGTGTGGGCAGCGTGATGACATAGGTCTCGGTCCCCACCGCCTTAGAGAAGGGCATTGCAGTGATTGGCTTACTTTCTGTGGCGTCACAGGGGCTATAAAGGGGCGTGCACGCTGACTGCCATCTTACTTCTGCCGATCGTAGCATAGGGAGAGGTTGCCGCAGCTTCATCAGAAGAAGGGATATAGTTAGGGAGGGAAGATTAAGCCCCGAAACTGCTTGTGCTGTAGCGATTTCCACTGTCCAACACTACCATTTGTTTGCAGGGACAGTGGAGTTTATATTTTTGTGCATCAGCGCTGTAGCTTATTAGGCTGCCTTATGAGGCTCCCTGATAGCTGCATTGCTGTTTGCATGCCGCTGTGCAACCAACTGCTTTTTTAAAAGCAAAAATCCGGTTGCTCCTTTCTGCACAGTTCTCTTATTTATTTGTCCACACTTTTGTGTGCAGCAGTCCTTTTTATTGCTGCCATACTTGTCCTGAGATCATTGTAGGGAGATTGAAATTGTACTACAGTCCTTGTATTTTTTCATATATCTTCCAGCCACTTTCTGCCACTTACATTGTGTTGTTTTATGCACAGGGCCTAAGGTTTAGTTTAGTCTCCCAAAAAATACGTGAGATTCAAATTATCACAAAGTGGATATATTTCAGTCCTGTTAGTTTGTGCTATATTAGCCAGCCACTTTCTGCCACTTAGATTGCGTTGTTATATACACTGGGCCTAAGTTGTGGTTCAGTCTCCCAAAAAAAAGGGGAGATTCAAATTCTCACAAAGTGGATATACTTCTGTCCTATTAGTCTGTCATTCTGTATATCAGCCAGCCACTTTCAGCCACTTACATTGTGTTGTTTTTTTGCACAGGGCCTGATTTTTTTGTTCAGTCTCCCAAAAAAAAGTGAGATATAAAATCTCAACAGGTTTATATACACTTTCTACCTTGTTTTACAGTACCATATAACGGTTGTTATTTTGGTTAGATTTTCCAAAAAAATGAGGAAGTCAGGTGGAAGAGGCCGTGGGCGGTGGTTGCGAGCTGGTACTGATGGTGGTGCATCTGGTGGTAGTGGCAAAAGCACAATAGCACCTAAGGCTGGAGGTGTTGAGCCAGCGTCATCGTCTGGCTACACAAGGCCTCGAAAGCACCCTTATCTGGGAGTAGGAAAACGGCTTTTAAAGCTGGAGCAGCAGGAAAAAGTTTTGGCTTTCCTTGCTGACTCAGCCTCTAGCTCTTTCGCCTCCTCTTCAGAAAGTTCCAAATATAAAAACAGCGAGCCGTCAGTGGATGCTCCCGGTCAGAAACAAGACATTTCCTTGTGTCCTTCACCCAAACCAAAAGTGAAGGATGCGTCAGGCGACACTACAGGTAACTCCATAGAGCTCTTTACACATACCGTGCCTGGGTTAGAACGGGAAATTGTTAACTGCCCATTACAAGATGAATCGGACATGGAGTGCACTGATGCACAGCCACAGCTAGATTATAATGCTGTTCCACTGACTCAGATCACTACATTGCCCTCGCAGTGTACTGAGCCAGAATCTGACCCTGATGAGACTATGGTGCCCCGTCCCAAATGCTATAGCACCTTACACGGTGACACAGAGGAAGGTGCACATGACATTGAAGAGGAGATGATAGATGACCCAGTTGTTGACCCAGATTGGCAGCCATTGGGGGAAGAGGGTGCCGCTGCCAGTAGCTCAGAAGTGGAGGAGGATGATCCGCAGCAGCCATCTACATCACAACAGCTGTCATCTGGCAGGCCCGTATCAGGCCAAAAACGTTTGTCAAAAACAAAAACAGTTTTAGGACAGTGTGGCCATCCGGTGAAAGTAGCACAGCATGCAATGCCTGAAAAGGTATTCCATAGTAGGAAGAGTGCAGTGTGGCAATTTTTTAACCAAGATCCGAATGATCAGTCAAAAATTATCTGTAAGAAATGCTCAAAGACCTTTAGCAGAGGGGAGAATCTTCAAAATTTAAATACAACGTGCATGCTTAGACATTTAACCAGCATGCACTTGCAAGCCTGGACTAACTACCAAACGTCCCGTACCGTTGGTGCACCTGCTCAGAATGAAGGTAGTCAGCAACGCTACATTGCTTCCCTCACTGTAAGCCCACCGGTTAGGACACCACCAGCAGCAAATGTGGAGGTATCGTCGCAAGGCCAAAGCAGTCGGGGAATCACAAGGTTATTGGTAGGAAACACTGTATGTAGGCCAACATCGAGAATACCATCACCAACCCTCTCTCAATCCGCCATGCCCACCACCACCACGGCTAGTTCCACCATATGCACCTCTCCAGTCCAGCTCACCCTACAAGAGACTCTCGTTAGGAAAAGAAAGTACTCATCCGCATACACAGGGTTTGAACGCCCACATTGCTAGACTAATCTCGTTAGAGATGATGCCCTACCGGTTGGTTGAAAGCGAAGCTTTCAAAGCCCTGATGGCCTACGCAGTACCATGCTATGACCTACCCAGTCGACACTTCTTTGCGAGAAAAGCCATCCCAGCCCTCCACCAGCATGTCAAAGACCGCTTTGTCCATGCACTGAGCAATCAGTCAGTAGAAAGGTGCACCTCACAACAGATGCATGGACCAGTAGGTATGGCCAGGGACGTTACGTGTCCATCATGGCACACTGGGTTAATGTGGATGCAGGGTACACAGGGGACAGCCATAGTGGGACAGTTCTGCCTAGCCCACGGTCTAGGAAACAGTTGGCTGTAGGCGTTCGCCACCCCTCCTCCTCCTCCTCCAGAAGCGAAAGCTCGTCCACAGAGCGCAGTTGCACGACCACTCCATCCGCAGTCGCCAGTGTTGCACAAGAGGTGTCCCATTATCGAACAGCTAGTGGTAAGCGTCAGCAGGCTGTGTTAGAAATGAAGTGTTTGGGTGACAACAGACACACCGTGGAAGTACTGGCCGAGTATTTGCAGAAACAAACTCAGTCATGGCTGGGCAGTGTACATCTTGAGGCAGGCAAGGTAGTCAGTGATAACGGAAGGAATTTTATGGCTGCCATAGCCCTTTCAGAACTTAAACACATACCTTGCCTGGCTCACACCTTGAACCTGGTGGTGCAGTCCTTCCTCAAAAATTATCTGGAGTTACCAGCCCTGCTCCTGAAGGTGCGAAGACTTTGCTCGCACATCTGCTGGTCGCCCGTACACTCCAGCCGTATGCTGAACCATCAGCGATCGCTTACCCAGTACCGCCTAATAATCGACATTGCAACAAGGTGGAACTCCACACTGCACATGGTTCAGAGGCTGTGCGAACAGAGGCATGCTGTAATTAATCTGTGGGACGATACACATACACGGGCAGGCAGTTGGATGGCAGACATGGAGTTGTCTGGTGTGCAGTGGTCGAAGCTCCAAGACCTCTGTCAAGTCCTTCAGTGTTTTTAGGAATGCACACGGCTTGTAAGTGCAGACGATGCCATCATAAGCATGAGCATCCCACTAATGCGTCTGCTGATGCAAAGTTTGAGGCACTTTAAGGAACAGGCGTCTGCAGCCGAGGAGGAGGGAAGCCTTGATGACAGTCAGCCATTGTCTGCTCAGGGAACTCTCCTGGACGAGGTGGCAGATATAGAGGAGGAGGAGGAGGATTATGGGGATGAATATTTATGGGAGGAGGATGCTTCACAGGGGGCAATAGAAACTGGTGGCGTTGCAAGGTCAGGTACAGGGTTTTTGTGGGACACAAGTGATGTTGATTTGCAAGAAAGTGCTCCTCAACCCAGCACAAGCAGTGAATTGACACCTGGAACATTGGCCCACATGGCTGAGTATGCCTTGCGTATCCTAAAAAGGGACCCCCGCATTATCAAAATGATGACCGATGACGATTACTGGTTGGCCTGCCTCATGGATCCACGATATAAAGGAAAATTACAAAATATCATGCCACATGAGAACCTTGAGCAAATATTGGCTACAAAACAAGCAACTATTGTAGACCGTTTGATTCAGGCAGTCCCAGCACACAGTGGCGGTGATGGTTCTCACACGAGCCGTAGGGGGCAACATGGCAGAGGTGTTAGAGGTGCACAAATCCAAAGTGGCCTTGGACAGAGGGGTTTTATGACCAGGTTGTGGAGTGATTTCGCAATGACCGCTGACATGACAGGTACTGCTGCATCGATTCAAAGTGACAGGAGACAGCATTTATCCAGTATGGTTGCGAACTACTTTTCCTCCCTTATCAATGTTCTCCCTCACAGGTCATTCCCCTTTGATTACTGGGCATCTAAAATGGACACCTGGCCTGAATTGGCATAATATGCATTACAGGAGCTCGCTTGCCCTGCTTCTAGTGTGCTATCAGAAAGAGTCTTCAGTGCTGCTGGTTCAATACTGACTGAAAAAAGGACACGTCTGGCTACCCAGAATGTTGATGATCTAACCTTCATTAAAATGAACCAATCATGGATTTCAAATTATTTTGCCCCACCTTCTCCTGCTGACACGTTGCTTGCCTGAAAAATGTCTTGCTTTTGGCCTCCTCTTACTGACTTCTCCAATTCTGCCATTTACAGCTGCTGAATGTCCACCATAGGCCATTTTTATACCTCCCTAAATGGGCTGACTCCCCCCACAGGGCCGTGGTCACCACCTGGCGCAAGCACCCGTGTGACTGCCGTTTGCCTGGACAGGTGGGTGTGCCCACTCTTGGGCGATGGCACTGGCACAGGGTCCCTCATAGTATAATGAAATGTGAGGGGCCCTGTGCCAGTACCGCCACCCACGAGAGAGTGTTCCCCCCCCAGCTCGAACAGTGCTCTACCACTTGCAATACTTACCTCTCCCTGCTCCACCACTGTGTAGTCTGTGCTGTTAAATCCTTCTATGGCACTGCCAATACAAATTTGTTGAAATGATAGATGATAGTTAAAATATACAGGGGCCCTGGCCTCCATTTAGACCAGTTAATAGTTTGCGCCTACTACCACTGTCTGCTACTCAGCAGAGGAGCACACCCCAGTACCTAGCGATGCCGCCTGTTTAGTCCTGTTACCAATTTTGAACTGCATTTAGCCTACTTTATTATTTGGGTCTCCTAACTGTGTCTGCGCCACTCATTACAGTTGTCCTCCACTGAACAAAGCTATGCTGCCTGTATAGTCCTGTTACCAATTTTGAACTGCATTTAGCCTACTTTTTTATTGTGGGCCTACAAACTGTGTCTGCGCCACTCATTACAGTTGTCTTCCACTGAACAAAGCTATGCCACCTGTTTAGTCCTGTTACCAATTTTGAACTGCTTTAGCCTACTTTTGTATTTGGGCCTACTAACCGTGTCTGCGCCACTCATTACAGTTGTCCTCCACTGAACAAAGCTAGGCCACCTGTTTTGTCCTGTTACCAATTTTGAACTGCATTTAGCCTACTTTATTATTTGGGCCTATATCTGTGTTTCCTCCTCATAATGTCCATTGGCCAGCCACTGCTAGATGAGTCTGCTGATACATTGACCCAGACCACTACATTCCCATTGCACTCTACACAGCCAGAATTTGATCCTGCTGAAAACCAGGTTCCCCTTCCCGCATACTATACCACCTTACACGGGGACAAAGAGGAAGGTGCAGATGAAAGTGCAGGTTCCTTCATCAGGTGGGGTGGCATACTCGTTGGCGACGTCACTGGCACAGGGCCCCTCATAGTACGCAAAAGTGTCTCTGGCAGTGGGAAGCGCCACTCACCGTCAAACACACCGCCGTAATATGAGGGGCCCTGTGCCAGTGCCAAGTGCCAATGAGTGGGCCCCCCTGCTTGTTCAGGATCACAGCACTTGCAAAGTTGAAATACTTGCCTCTCCCTGCTCCACTGCCGTGACGCATTCCGCGTTTCCTGGGCCCACGAAAATCTTGAGCCAGCCCTACCCCCCACAACTTTAGCCAAATGACCCCCTGTTTTCAATGCCTAACTATTATTATAAAGTAAATTAAGATTGACAAGCTTAAGAAATAAGAATTGATGTTTTTGTCATTAAAATGGACACTGTAGGTGTTTTCCTGTCCTCCACTCACTGCTGACTTTGATTCCCCATTGACTTGCATTGGGTTTCGTGTTTCGGTCGGCCCCCGACTTTTCGCAGTAATCGGCCGATTTCACCCGACCCGACTTTGTCACAAAGTCGGGTTTCACGAGATCCGACTCGATCCTAAAAAGTAAAAGTCGCTCAACTCTAGTGATAATGTTAAAGCACACCTGACTTTTCAGAAAAAAACTGTTATGTTGTCTATGTAAGGAATAACATTACGGTAGTTCTGGCCATTATATGACTTGTATCCAGTATTTTTCATCAATTTTCTCCTCTATAAGCTACATATCTAAATTTCAGTTGTCTCTCAGCTAGTGGGTGGGGACTAGCTGCAATCTCTCCATGCACAGCATATATGGATATGAGGGATTCTTGCTCTCACGCTTCTTTGTAGCACATGCTCCGGTGCAGCAGCAGCATGAAGAAGATCGTACAACATTATTGAGTTGAAAGAAAAAGGAGAACCAGGATTATATGATAAAGATGTATACAAAAAATCTTTATTAATGCAAAACATTAAAAATGGACATCAGCAATAATCACATATATTCCAAGACATCACAAGAAAAGGGGGACACAAATCCCAAACCTCTCCACCCCTAGTCCAGGGACATAGTTGCATATCCCCTTGAGGAAGCGGCATGTTAGCGCTGCGAAACGCGCGTCGGGGCCATCTCACCGGCGGGATTCGCTTCCATCTCCTCCCCCATGCATTGGAAAGCTCATGTTTCATATTCGCTGCTGTGGTATGGATTATTCATTGGTTTAATATGACGCACTTGCTTGTGATTTATTGAAATCACCAGGCACAGCAGTGACTCCTTCAGCTTTCCGTGCTATTATCATTGGTCACATGGAGCTTCTGTTCCTAGCTCTCTATGCAACTATGTCACTGGACTAAGGGTGGAGAGGATTGGGATTTGTGCTCCTGGTTCTCCTTTTTCTTTCATGTAGTCTACGGAGCGGATAAAAATTATCTGGGTATTTACTATACAGTGTATACTGATATTATTTCCTAGACTCTTTGATATGATTTCGGAATTTTGGTTATTAACAGTATTGAGTTGTATAGCGGTAAATCTAAGGCTCTTCTCCCACGAGTGCTCAATATGGCTGGACAGCCAGGTCTAGGAAGACTTCTGGTGGTCCAAAACTTCTTCCATTTAAGGATTATGGAGGCCACTGTGCTCTTAGGGACCTTGAGTACTGCAGAAATTATTTTGTAACCTTGGCCAGATCTATGCCTTGCCAGCTCCTTGGACAGATCCTTTGACCTCATGATTCTCATTTGGTCTGACATGCACTGAGCTGTGATGTCTTATATAGACAGGTGTGTGCCTTTCTAAATCAACGCCTATCAGTTTAATTAAACCCAGCTGAACTCCAATGAAGGAGTAGAACCATCTCAAGGAGGATCACAAGGAAATGGACAGCATGTGACTTAAATATGAGTGTCTGAGCAAAGGATCTGAATACTTATCACCATGTGATATTCCAGTCTTTCTTTTTTAATAAATTTGCAAAAAATTCTACATTTCTGTTTTTTTCAGTCATGATGGGGTGGTGAGTGTACATTAATGAGAAAAAAAATGAACTTTTTTGAATTTGCCAAATGGCTGCAATGAAACAAAGACTGAAAAATTTTAAGAGGTCTGAATACTTTCCGTACCCATTGTATGCACAGCAAGTCAGTCTAACATTGTAGTGCATGTGTTAATATTTTTTTCAACATTTTTTTTTAATGTGCACACGGTGTCATATGGATTCAGGTACAGTCGCTGAATTTTTCCAGTGAAAGCTGCTTCAAAAAAGCTCAGATGGCGTCTTTATACTGTGTATTACTAGTATAATATGGAGAGAGGGCAGCTTCCCAGTGGAAGTTGCTTTAAAAATGAACGTTTTTTTTTTTAACTGCTTCAGGGTTTTCCGTTTTGACCTAGCTGTCCATTATGTTACTTTTATCGGGTACTTTTCTGGAACTTCTTCAGGCTGATTCCCTGCAGAATCCACTTGTAAGGACTCGCTCCCACTTGCGATGATAAAAATCGGATTGCATTCGGACCAATGTTATTTTATCATTATGTGTTCATCTGCAATTTATTTTTTTTTTCTTCCCAGCTCAATCACAATCGGACTGGAAAAAATTGCAGCATGCTCGATTGAAATCAAAAATAGACAATAGAAATCAATGGGTGCGAGAAAAAGATCGCACAGCACTCGGACCATGCGAGTGCTGTCCGATATTTACACATCGATGTATTTTGAAAAGGTGGCAATTCATGTGCCGCGTACAGTAATATCACAGCAGGACCCGACAGGATAAAATAGATATATACACATAGAATAGATGTATATATAGATGTCAGTGACACACACACATATATGTATACAGTGGGGCAAAAAAGTATTTAGTCAGTCAGCAATAGTGCAAGTTCCACCACTTAAAAAGATGAGAGGCGTCTGTAATTTACATCATAGGTAGACCTCAACTATGGAAGACAAACTGAGAAAAAAAAATCCAGAAAATCACATTGTCTGTTTTTTTAACATTTTATTTGCATATTATGGTGGAAAATAAGTATTTGGTCAGAAACAAACAATCAAGATTTCTGGCTCTCACAGACCTGTAGCTTCTTCTTTAAGAGTCTCCTCTTTCCTCCACTCATTACCTGTAGTAATGGCACCTGTTTAAACTTGTTATCAGTATAAAAAGACACCTGTGCACACCCTCAAACAGTCTGACTCCAAACTCCACTATGGTGAAGAACAAAGAGCTGTCAAAGGACGCCAGAAACAAAATTGTAGCCCTGCACCAGGCTGGGAAGACTGAATCTGCAATAGCCAACCAGCTTGGAGTGAAGAAATCAACAGTGGGAGCAATAATTAGAAAATGGAAGACATACAAGACCACTGATAATCTCCCTCGATCTGGGGCTCCACGCAAAATCCCACCCCGTGGGGTCAGAATGATCACAAGAACGGTGAGCAAAAATCCCAGAACCACGTGGGGGGACCTAGTGAATGAACTGCAGAGAGCTGGGACCAATGTAACAAGGCCTACCATAAGTAACACACTATGCCACCATGGACTCAGATCCTGCAGTGCCAGACGTGTCCCACTGCTTAAGCCAGTACATGTCCGGGCCCGTCTGAAGTTTGCTAGAGAGCATTTGGATGATCCAGAGGAGTTTTGGGAGAATGTCCTATGGTCTGATGAAACCAAACTGGAACTGTTTGGTAGAAACACAACTTGTCGTGTTTGGAGGAAAAAGAATACTGAGTTGCATCCATCAAACACCATACCTACTGTAAAGCATGGTGGTGGAAACATCATGCTTTGGGGCTGTTTCTCTGCAAAGGGGCCAGGACGACTGATCCGGGTACATGAAAGAATGAATGGGGCCATGTATCGTGAGATTTTGAGTGCAAACCTCTTTCCATCAGCAAGGGCATTGAAGATGAAACGTGGCTGCGTCTTTCAACATGACAATGATCCAAAGCACACCGCCAGGGCAACGAAGGAGTGGCTTCGTAAGAAGCATTTCAAGGTCCTGGAGTGGCCTAGCCAGTCTCCAGATCTCAACCCTATAGAAAACCTTTGGAGGGAGTTGAAAGTCCGTGTTGCCAAGTGAAAAGCCCAAAACATCACTGCTCTAGAGGAGATCTGCATGGAGGAATGGGCCAACATACCAACAACAGTGTGTGGCAACCTTGTGAAGACTTACAGAAAACGTTTGACCTCTGTCATTGCCAACAAAGGATATATTACAAAGTATTGAGATGAAATTTTGTTTCTGACCAAATACTTATTTTCCATCATAATATGCAAATAAAATGTTAAAAAAACAGACAATGTGATTTTCTGGATTTTTTTTTCTCAGTTTGTCTCCCATAGTTGAGGTCTACCTATGATGTAAATTACAGACGCCTCTCATCTTTTTAAGTAGTGGAACTTGCACTATTGCTGACTGACTAAATACTTTTTTGCCCCACTGTATATATTACATACATAGATATAAGAAAAGCCGGCAATTCAGAAGTCGCGTAGTAGCAGGAGCTGACAGGACAGAAGAGATGGATTACATACAGTATAAACACATAGAAAAGATAGATATATAGATGTCAGTCACATATACAATTAGTACAGTGTGTATGCAGCTTACTGTACATGTGTTTAATTATTAAATGATTATTTTTCTGAAAAAAATGGCGTGGGCTCCAGCGTAATTTTCTTATCTGGCCTGTTTATAGCCTGGGAAGGGGGTAATACCCATGGAGCTTCCCATGCTTTTAATTTCAGCTCACATCCCCATAATTAATAACCAAAGTTCTCCTGCTCACGGTGCCATCAGAAAGGTCCTGGGAGTTAACAGCCAATTAGCTCCCTTCACTTAACTGACATCAGCGCGAGCGTCATCCATTTTCCCAAGACACTCACGTTGACGTCAGTTAGGTGAAGTGAGTTCATTGACTGAAAATACCTAAAAAATACACAGGATGCCTAACATACCAGAGCAGAAAAGTACATGCCCCACTACCCTAAGGATAATGGCTATGGGGTGGAAAGATGAATACTACCTCACTAATAAGATAACCCTATAAATATTGCACAATTCCCATTGAGCCTAAGAACAACATATAACGATCACAGTGGGCTATAGCTACAAAGGTATCGCATAATACCTGCGGTCATGATGGCACCGTCGTGCAAACTCCATAGGAAAAACGCCTTGACGCGCGTTTCACCACGCCATTGGCTTCGTCAGGAGGTCTAAAAGTCTAAATCTGTCCTAGTATGTATCATCACTGAGCTTCAGCCCGGGGTCCGACTAGCGAATCAAATCCTATGACAGAGCATCAGATGCGATATGCAAATGACCCTCGGCTCCTACTCTTCTGCAAGCGGGAGCAGAGCGTCAGTGCTCTGATCCTCGAACATCAGACAGAGAATCCGAGCACAAGTGCGGAGGAGACCATCTCTTCCGTTGCCGGCGTCTGCAGGAATTGCACTGCACTCGGGTGATATGCGATGTTTCATGGATGCATGGGTGTGTGCAATCCAAAATTGGCATGCAATTGCAGCATGCTGCGTAATTTTTTTCATCCAATCGGAGCAGGAAAAAAATTGCCTTTGAGAAAACAAGCACAGGATTAAATAGGTACAAATGCAATCTGATTTTTTTCATGGGATTCCATTCATCTGATTTAATCAGATGTGAGAATGAGCCCTTGGCAGTAGACTCATCATGTATCATCAGTGACCTGCATCCCAGCTTTCCTATTATCAACAGCCATCCCAGCATTGGCAGCAGTCCCAAAAAGTATCATTACCGAACTGCAACCTCGATTTCGTAGCATCAGCAACAATCTCAGTGCATAATGATGAATTCTATTTCCATTGTTGACAGCAATTTCAGAATGTATCATCACTGGGCTGAAAAACTAGATTTCCAAGAATTTGCAGCAATCTCAGAAAGTATCATCATTGAACAGTAGCCCAGCTTTCAGATTGTCAGCAGCAGTCTCAGGACATATCAATACTGAGCTGTAACCCAGCTTTCCCAGAATTGGCAGTAGTCTCAAAGTATCATCACTAAACTGCATCTGCAGCAGTCTGAGAAAGCATGATTATTACTGAGCGGCCACACAGTCCTCCTGGCATCAGCAGCAGTCTGAGAACATATCACTGAGCAGCAACAAAGCTTCCCATAGATTGCATTATTTCAGTAATAGCTTTAATCCAAATAGTGGGAAAGCTGAGCCACAGCAAGTGTGATCTTCTGAAAAATGGAAAACTTGGGTTAGAGCCTAGTAGTCTGTTGTGGACTGCCTTGATCAACTGAGATGCTAAGTTTTGCAAAGTGGGTTTACAGTATAATAATGTAATGCAGTGCACCTATGTGCCTCTTTCACATACAGGAAACCTTTCGGTATAGTAGAAGGTGTCGGGATCACACTCAGTCGGAGCAGCCTTTGGAAGTGGAGAATCACCAGAAATAATACACAAGACACGTCTTGTATAGTGTATCACTGGGAAGTCTCTGAAGCACGCCTGCCTTCAAAGTGCTATCCCTTCTTTATATAGTTGTTAGTGGTTATACAAGTTTTGCATGTTTAAACAAAGAGACAAAACAGGAAAGAAAGAAAAGAAAACAGTTTCGTGGGCGGCAGTTTCACAACAAACAGTACAAAGGCAATTCCACAGACAAGAAAAACAGGATTTCATACTATAGCTAAAATGTCCTTGAATGGACAGGTCAATATTTATCACAAATTCTTTTTTTTATTTTTGTTCATTGAGGTAATCATTTTTGTTCTGCTCTTCACAATCCCCCCTTTGACATATTACATTCAAAACCTTGTCGATCATTTTAGTCATTCTTTTTGTGATATTACAAAAAAAAAAAACTTTATATTCTCGCATCCATTACACAAAATTTATTTGTGCATACCGAGATACCCTTGAGTACAACCTTGAATAATACATATATAATTACAATAACCATAACTGTATGTATTAGGCTTTGCATAATCCCGATAACCCACCCACCGATCCCTCTGAACCAATTGGCCGGGTTAAGAAAAGAAAAGGTATCTGACCACCAGCTATCCTTATTTTGGTCATTGTCTTTGTCATACTGATCCCTGAGTCATTGTACGTCTTTTTTGCAATGGCTTGCATGTATCCATGATGCCTTTCCTTCAAGCTTGACTGCTGTTGGAGTTGTTAACAGGACTTGGAAAGGTCCGTCAAATCTCGGTTCCAGAGTCTTTCTGGTGTGTCTTTTCACGTAGACTTGATCACCAGGTTCCAACTTGTGGCCTCCTTCTGGATCTGGAAGGGAAGCAAAAACTTGCGAATGCACTTTAGTTAAACGTTTTTGTAATTCTTGTACATAAGCAGTTAAAGTCTCAGTATTCAACATCAGTTGTTGTGGAAAATAACAACCCAAATTTGCTGCTCTACCAAAAAGAATCTCATGTGGTGACAGCTTAGCCTTCCCCCTTGGGGTGTTTCGGATGGAATACAGGGCAAGTGGTAGACACTCGGTCCAAGGCTTTCCTGTTTCTGCCATGGCCTTCTGGATTTTTAATTTTATTGTCCCATTTAATCTTTCCACTTTACCTGAACTCTGTGGATGATATGGAGTGTGAAACTGGTTTTCTACTCCCAACATTTTCATAACATTCTGGAATATTTCCCCAGTAAAATGGGTACCCCTATCTGACTCGATCACCTCAGGCATGCCGTAACGGGGTATCAGTTCATGTGCTATTTTAATGGCAGTAGTTTTTGCTGAGGCTTTACGAACTGGATAAGCCTCTGGCCACCCTGAGAACATGTCCACACACACAAGCACATATTCGTATCCATTGTACCTAGGAAGTTGGATGTAGTCGATCTGGAGTCTTTGAAAGGGATACAGTGGTCTTACATGATGCTTGGTTGGGGTTTTAATGGCCTGACCTGGATTGTGTGCCAGGAATATAGCGCATGCAGCACACATGTTCCGAGCAAAATTACCAAAGCCTGGAGCCAACCACCTTTCTTTTACCTTGAGCGTCATACCATTTGCCGACACATGCGTGGGTAGGTGGAGGTCACTTGCCACTGCGGGGTACCAGGCTCTGGGTAGACACAACAAAGTTCCTTTTTTCCATAATCCTTGCTGATCTTCTGCCCCTTTTTTCTGCCACTGCCCTCGTTCTTCGTCGTCTACCTGTTTCTGAGCTTCCTTCAATCTTTCCTCATCATCTTCAGAGCTATCTAGTGTGTGGGCATGATGTAAGGGTTTACGTGCTGCCTTATCGGCTTTATCGTTACCCCTGGCTTCCTCGGTGTCGAGTCTCATATGTGCAGCTACCTTTATCACCGCTATTTCTTTAGTTTCTTGTGCTGCCTCCAGAATCTGTCTAATGAGGGAGGCATGTTTAACAGGTTGGCCTGAAGCAGTCATATAACCTCTGGCTCTCCATATTACGCCAAAATCAAAAATAATGCCATGTGCATATCTAGAATCAGTGTATATGTTTGCTGTCTGATCTTTGGCTATTTTTAGAGCTTCAACTAATGCCGTAAGTTCTGCTTCTTGTGCAGACTGATTAGCAGGGAGAGGTTCTGCTTTCAGCACTTCATGCTGAGTTACTACCGCATAACCTGTATGAAATTGTCCATTCATATCTGCATATCTACTGCCATCTATGAAAAGTTCAAATGTAGCATTACAGAGTGGCTTGTCACGTACATTACATAAGCCCTGAGTCTCTTGTTCCATTAATTGTACACAATCATGCATTGACTTTGATGGGTCAAAGGAGTTGGAGAGTGCAGTTTCAAAGGAGTTGGAGAGTGCAGTTTCCTCAGGTATGGTACCCCCCTCAGACTCTAAAGGGAGCAAAGACGCGAGATTAAGAGTCTGAATCCTGGCAAAGGAAATGTTGGGCGGCAGTAGTAGGGAACATTGGAGACGGAGGTGTCTGGCCATTGAAATATGTTTAGGTTGGACCTGGTTAAGAATGCCATGTACATCATGAGTGGTCTGAACTAGAAGTGGGTGATCAAGAACAATCTCAGAAGCTTTATCTAATAACAGTGAAATTGCGGCTACTACTCTTACACAAGAAGGTGCGGCTCTAGCTACAGGGTCCAGATGAGCTGATATGTATGCCACAGGTCTCTGTTTGTTTCCATGTTTTTGTGTGAGCACCCCTGTAGCATGTGAGGATATCTCAGCTGCCATCAATTGAAAAGGTTTAGTGTAGTCTGGGAGTCCCAAAGCCGGAGCTGATACCAGTGCTGTTTTCAAAGAGGAAAATGACTGTTTAGCCTCTTCACTGAGTGAATATGGTGTGTTGGCAATACAGTCATATAAAGGCTGCATGAGTTGACTTGCATGTATGATCCACTGTCTACAGTGTGAAACAATACCTAGGAAAGCACGCAGCTGTTTGTGATTCCTGGGTTCAAGCATGTTACGTATGGCTTCCGTACGTTGAGGTGTGAGGTGTCTGATGCCCTGTGATATGCAGTGACCTAAAAACACGACTGTTTGTTGACAAGCCTGGAGTTTCTGTCTATTTACTTTACAGCCTTCTTGCGCTAGGAAAATTAAGAAATTAACAGTTGAGGTAACTGCCGTCTGCTCATCAGGGCAACAAATAAGTAAGTCATCTACATACTGTAGAATAACTACTCCTGGTTCTGGGATGAAATTTTTTAGCACGGTCTGCATTGCTTCAGAGTACAAAGTTGGTGAGTGTACCATACCTTGTGGCAATCTTGTCCATGCTAATTGTTTACCCTTGAATGTAAAGGCAAACAAATGCCAACAGTTCTTATGTAGTGGCACAGAAAAAAATGCGTTTGATAAGTCAATTACCGTAAAATATGCAGCAGTGCTGGGAATTTGAGACAGTAAGGTATGAGGATTCGGTACCACAGGGGTGACCGGTGCCAAAACCTTATTGATTTCCCGTAAGTCGTGCACCATGCGATATTTCACCATAGTTTCTTTGGAGGACACTTTCTTTTTAACAGGATATAAGGGTGTATTGGCGGGTGACCTGATTTCTACCAAAACACCTTGTAACACATAATCCTGAATTTGTTGAGAAATCGCCTGTTCTTGCTGGGCGCTGATGGGGTATTGCCTAAGCTGAGGTAATATGGTTCCCGGGGCAGTTTCTAACAGTATAGGAGCTACTGATAAAAATCCTACATCAGTGTCTCCTTTTGCCCATAGGCTGTCAGGAACCCGAGACAAGTCAATTTTTGCTTGTTGAGTGTAAATTTCGGGAAAATCCTCCATTGCCTGTATTCTAACATATGGTTCCAGAGTTTCTGCATCTTCAGGGATGGTCAGCATAACTGTGCCATCTTCTCTAAAATGGATGTTTGCATGCATTTTACTTAAGACATCAGTACCCAACAAGCAGGTAGGTGCACCTTTAGCAAATAAAAATTTGGATACAAAAGTTTTTGGGCCAAAGCTCACATTTAAAGGTTTTGTAAAGGGCAACGCCTGAATTTTACCATCATACCCTTCTGCATATGTAACCTTTGAGGATATATTGTCAGGATATGGTAAAAAGTCCTGATTTAAAATGGAGGATGTTGCTCCCGTATCTATCAGAAAAGGTACATTTTTACCCTCAACTTCAACTTGTATTATTGGTCTTCTAGAAGGAAGAGAGACCTGCATAACTTTCAGTCATTCTGAGCTGTCTGTTTGATCAGGCACTGGGTTATTTATCCTATTTTTGGGTACAAAGGTTCCTGAATCTATATCTGTTTTTCTCTTCCTACATTCCCTTTGGAAATGTCCTGGCTTCTTACAGTAATGACAAGTAAACTTTTGATTAGCAGAGCCAGTATTAGCCTGTGCAATTCTTACTGGCTTAGAATTTTCTCTTAAGTCCATTTCTATCCCTACAGCTTTCTGTCTAGCCAGGTGTGGGTCTTCCAAGGTTCTCCAATCAGGGGTTGCGGCCTTAAGCTTTTCCTTCACTTTTGGAGACAATCCATCTATAAAGGTTTTTGTAACTAACCTCATCATTCCTGGAGCGGTTAGATCCATGCCTTCATCTCTGAAATTATTTTCTACACTTAGATAATATTCGTCTACTGATTGTCCAGATTTCTGAGCCACCACTCCCGTTGTTCCTCTCTGCCTCTGTCTCTCCCTCATGAAAACCATTAAGTGATCTACAAATTGTGTACCTGATTCTATCGTTTGTAAGGCACCATCTCCTGCTTGGGGCCTATGTACCTGTAGATTTGCTAATAGCTCCTGGAAGAGTCCAGGAGTCATTTTCATTCTACATAATTCTTCTCCATCTGCCCAAACTCCAGCGTGAGTCTGCATAATTTGCTGTATATATTGTGCAAATCTAACTAGACACTGGGTGGGATCTGGTGCGTTATGCAAGAGAGACATGCCTTCAGCGGGGGACTAAGGGAAATATTGTCGAGTTTGGTGATATCTAGTTCCCATTACTCCGTCAGCACCAGGTTCCCTAAAGGGTCTTGGTACTACCCTAACAGGGGCAAGTACAGCGCCATGTCTAGGTGTACCACAGGCTAGGCAATCATTTCTCCAGTCTGGATTTTGTTGTCCACAGTGCGGACATACCCATCCTCCTGGTCCGGCTAAACTTTGAGGTGGTGTTTGGAGAAAAGATGGGGCATGTGGGTTAAGGTATGGGGGTGGGGTATTTTTAGATTCCACATTTTGTTTTTCTCCACAGCCTGTGGGTCTAATACACCACTTTTTACTCTGTTGATTATATGTCCATCCCTCATTTTCTGCTACCCTAGAGACATCAATCAATGCTTGGATCTGATCTATCCATTTCTTGTCTCTGATTATGCCTTTTTTCCTTTCCTGAATTCCTTCCCATAGTTTTCTACTAAAAGCTTCTGCCCTAGTAACTCCAAACTTACTAAAAATCTTTTTCAGCCCCTTAGTGGCATCTTCACCACTTCTCTCCTTTATGATAGTATAGATATCTAATTCTTCTGGTTCCGACTTTGTTTGCTTATTCCCCATTTTCTTATCCTGAGCTTTCTTGCCCTAGGTGGCGTTTGGGTATGAGAATACCTCGTTACCTTCTTCCTAAGGAGCTAGGATGTTTAAACTGTGTTGATGTAAGAAAATCCTGATTCCTACACCTATAGCAAACAACACAAATGCAACCAGACAGAAAAAGAACATACAACGTATCTTGTCCCAGGCTAATTTATCTGTCCTGGGCTTATACTATCACATACAACGTATTCTTGTCCCAGGCTAATTTATCTGTCCTGGGCTCATACTATCATACACTTATCCGTCACCAGGTTTTTGTCAAAGACAGGATCAGAGATTGAACATAGGCGCGGAGGTCTCCCCGAAAGGACGCAACCACGTTGCCCAGTGGGACAGTCACTTCTTCTGTTTCAACCCCCTGGGCGGCTTATAGGGCTATTCCCAACTTCCACACACCTTCTATTCACATTCACTCTCATTCAATGCCGTACTCCGTGAGGTGATCAATTCCTAAATAGTTCAAGAACCCGAGCTATAGGTATCCTCCTCTACTAGAACTACCCGCTAAAGAACACGACACAGAAAATCTTACGGACAGTGCAGGGCAGATATAAGAGATCTAACAGTGTCTCTTACCTGGCCAGGTTTTTGTTTTTCGTTCGTATTCTGCCGGTGTTCTTGAAGGAATACACAGACCTCGGGTCCCTGTTCGGGCGCCAGGAAAATGTCGGGATCACACTCAGTCGGAGCAGCCTTTGGAAGTGGAGAATCACCAGAAATAATACACAAGACACGTCTTGTATAGTGTATCACTGGGAAGTCTCTGAAGCACGCCTGCCTTCAAAGTGCTATCCCTTCTTTATATAGTTGTTAGTGGTTATACAAGTTTTGCATGTTTAAACAAAGAGACAAAACAGGAAAGAAAGAAAAGAAAAGAAAACAGTTTCGTGGGCGGCAGTTTCACAACAAACAGTACAAAGGCAATTCCACAGACAAGAAAAACAGGATTTCATACTATAGCTAAAATGTCCTTGAATGGACAGGTCAATATTTATCACAAATTCTATTTTTTATTTTTGTTCATTGAGGTAATCCTTTTTGTTCTGCTCTTCACAATGGCATAAGATTTGAATTTAAGAAAACTTCTTACATTGCACCAAAAGTTGGAGTTGGACAGTTCCTATAGGAAGCATTGTGCTCTGTCACCTCCTCGAATGTCAGACCTTAGGTCATTTACAGACCTTCAAAATGGATATCTTGCCACACACAGGAAGGAAGTTGAGGACCCTGAACAGGAAGTAGTTTATGTAGAATCATGCCTGTTAGGAAAAATCATATATTCATGGAAACAAGCCACCCATCCAGCTCACAGTGTGAGAAGCATTGCCCTAAGGCACAGGAGAGAGCTTAAGGTTTGTAATGTAAGAAAACGTTTTACACTGCACCAAAAGTTGGACAGTTTTTTTGGGATGTGCAGCGTCAGACTGGGGTGCCAACATCAACCAACTCCAGGACCCCACTTTTCAGCTACATGCAAATGTGACATTATCCTCAATCATTAATTTCTATAACAATGTACTGGGTAGATTGTTAAATGAATAAGATGTCGCCTTTATCTGTACATAGTGATTCAAGTATACTGTGCCAAGTACTGCTCATATAAGAGGGTGGTGGCCAGGGCCGGACTGGCCATCTGGCAACTCTGGCAAATGCCAGAAGGGCCTGTCTGGTCATGGGCTGCCTTGTCTGCTATGTTGTTAACAGAATCTGTCTTCTCAGATGTCCATACTGTTAAGAGATGTGATGGAGCACAAAGTTGCTGACTCAGTCACTTATCCCAGCAGCCATGGGTATCATTAGACATATTGGTCTTGTAGTATATCTTGCTTTCCTCCATCCAGGGTAATATTAGTAATATATCCCATCTGGTGCTTGGGGACGGGGACAACATGGACCTGTGTGACTTCAAATGCCAGGACTGAATTTAAGCCCCAGTCCGTACCTGGTGGTGGCGCAGGGGCCCACCGGAGGATTCTCCTACTCTCCTGTGGGCCAGTCCAAGGCTGGGCGTTGTGCTCTGAGCCTCCATAGACCTAAAAACAAATGGTTACAATTAGCATCACCTTTAATTGAATAATCAGCCTGCTACACTCAAAGTATACTCAATATTGCTACACATAAAACACAACTTTTACATAATATTTGTGAAACACAGAGAACCATTAGTAAACACAAAAATACTTTGGGAACATAACACTATATGCCTATCCAAGTCAAATTACTGTCTATATTTCAACCAATATTTGCACCGATGCTGCCCGTTAGAATATCTGGTCAGTGGACCAAAATCGCAGTGTGTCATCACCTTTCGTCGCTGGTAAACAATATTGTGCAGGTTCACTATCAGAGGTAACACAACATTATACCCATTAAAAAACAGGTCTTACCATTTCTGTCCACATACAGTAGCAAAGTGTTCTAATCCAACAGGCCAAAAAGTCCAGTGATTGTCTCCTGTCCATCATATGCCCTCATGAGGGGCTAGTATACCTTATTGACCTGATCTCAGTTGCCCCTTACTTGTATTGGTTCTCCTGAATCTGGGACTTTATCATAATATAATGTCCCTATTAAATTAAGCATTGTCCTGATATGGCATGTTTCTGTCTCAAAAATAAGGGGTGCTAATTAGGGGACATAAAGCTTGAGGATCCTGTGTCGGGTAAGTACTACAAACCTATACTTGGCTGTAACTGCAGATGGTTAATGTATAAAGCATGTTGATTGATATATAAAGCATGTACACTGTGTGCAGAATTATTAGGCAAGTTGTATTTTAGAGGATTATTTTTATCATTGATCAACAATTATGTTCTCGATCAACCCAAAAGACTCAAATATCAAAGCTTAATATTTTTGGAAGTTGGAGTGTTTTTTTTTTTTTTTAGATTTGGCTATTATAGGCTACTTTCACACTAGCGTCGGTATGGGGCCGTCGCGCTGCATCGGCCCGACGTACCGACGCATACTGTGCAAGCGCCGCACAACGGGGGCAGCGGATGCATTTTTCCAGCGCATCCGCTGCCCCATTGTGAGTTGTGGGGAGGTGGAGGCGGAGTTTCGGCCGGGCATGCGCGGTCGGAAATGGCAGACACAACGCAGCGAAAAACGCTACATGTAACGTTTTTTTCTGCCGACGGTCCGCCACAACACGACGCAACCGTCGCACGACGGTTGCGACGTGTGGCAAAGCGTCGCAATGCGTCGCTAATGTTAGTCAATGAAGAAAAAACTCAATTTTGCAGGATGCGTTTTTTCTCCTAAACGACGCATTGCGACGTGTAGTGCACGACGCTAGTGTGAAAGTAGCCTTAGGAGGATATCTGTTTGTGTAGGTAACTATTACTGTGCAGAATTATTAGGCAACTTAATAAAAACCAAATATATTCCCATCTCACTTGTTTATTTTCACCAGGTAAACCAATATCACTGCACAAAATTTTGAAATAAACATTTCTGACATGCAAAAACAAAACCCCCCAAGATTAGTGACCAATATAGCCACCTTTCTTTATGATGACACTAACAGCCTTCCATCTATAGATTCTGTCAGTTGCTTGATCTGTTTACGATCAACATTGCGTGCAGCAGCCACCACAGCCTCCAGACACTGTTCCGAGAGGTTGACTGTTTTCCCTCCCTGTAGATCTCATATTTGGATCACAGGTTCTCTATGGGGTTCAGATCAGGTGAACAAGGGGGCCATGTCATTATTTTTTCTTCTTTGAGACCTTTACTGGCCAGCCACGTTGTGGAGTAGTTGGAGGCATGTGATGGAGCATTGTCCAGCATGAAAATCATGTTTTTCTTGAACGATACCGACTTCTTCCTGTATCACTGCTTGAAGAAGTTGTCTTCCAGAAACTGGCAGTAGGTCTGGGAGTTGAGCTTCACTCCATCCTCAACCTGAAAAGGTCCCACAAGTTCATCTTTGATGATACCAACCCATACCAGTCCCCCACCTCCACCTTGCTGGCGTCTGAGTCGGAGTGGAGCTCTCTGCCCTTTACTGATCCAGCCTATGGCCCATCCATCTGGCCCATCAAGAGTCACTCATTTCATCAGTCCATAAAACCTTTGAAAAGTCAGTCTTAAGATATTTCTTGGCCCAGTCTTGACATTTTATCTTATGTTTCTTGTTCAAAGGTGGTCGTTTTTCAGCCTTCCTTACCTTGGCCATGTCCCTGAGTATCCCACACCTTGTGCTTTTTGTTACTCCAGTAACGTTGCAGCTCTGAAATATGGTAAAACTGGTGGCAAATGGCATCTTGGCAGCTTCACGCTTGATTTTCCTCAATTCATGGGCTGTTATTTTGCGCCTTTTTTGCCCAACACGCTTCTTGCGACCCTGTTGGCTATTTGCCATGAAACACTTGATTGTTCGGTGATCACGCTTCAAAAGTTTGGCAATTTCAAGACTGCTGCATCCCTCTTCAAGACATCTCACAATTTTGGACTTTTCAGAGTCCATCAAATCTCTCTTCTGACCCATTTTGCCAAAGCAAAGGAAGTTGCCTAATAATTAAGTACACCTTATATAGGGTTTTGATGTCATTAGACACCACCTCTCCTCATTACAGAGATGCACATCACCTGATTTACTTAATTGGTAGTTGGCTCTCAAGCCTGAACCGCTTGGAGTAGGACAACATGTATAAAAAGTATCATGTGATCAAAATACAACTTGCCTAATAATTCTGCACACAGTGTATTTCAGGGCCACTATCCATTAAAGGTGGCACACTAGTACGTCCTTTTACTTACACTTATAGAGGGTGTGTCGTAATTGGCTCTTCAGAACATACCAATGAGATGAGAAGTGTACCTGTGCTGCCGAGGAACACCAACTCTGCTCATATAGTGCTAATTAGTGGATCAATGCCACTTCATTAGTTATAATTGAGTCTCGAATTCAGCAGATTGTTCGAATTTTGGCAGGAAATCTGATTCTTATGGAAGCCATTCGATATGACTTGAATATTCCTTATAGGCCGGGGTCACACTTGCGTGGGCCATGTGAAAAACTCGCGCGAGTCTCTCGCATGAATACCCGGCACTGCCGCCGGCACTCGGGACCGGACCGTGCGGCTGCATGCATTTCTATGATGCCAGGTATTGATGTGAGTTTCTCGCATTACACACGCAAGTGTGACCCCGGCCATATATTTCATCTCTTCACTTTACTTGGCACTTTAGTGAAGAAGGAGCCTCTCTCTCCTACAATTTCAGCTCATCAAAACTACATTTTTTTAAGTCATCGTCTCTATTTTGAACCATGGCAACTTGGTGGATGTACGATTGATCAGAAGATCGATCTTGTTCAAGCCTAGATAGGCCCACTTGGGTCTTCCCCACCGTTATCTTGATAGTATCAAATCATCGGGTTGCTGGTCTTCCTCTTCATCTTGTTCCATCTATTCTTCCAACCATGATGTCCTTCTCCAGTGATAACTCTCTTCACATAATGTGTCCAAAGTAGCCAAATTGTAGCTTGGGGATCCTTGCTTCCAGTGACATGTCTGGCTTGATTTCTTACAAAATTGATTGATTTGCACTTCTTGCCATCCATGGTATTTAAAACATCCTTCTCCAGCACCAAATTTCTAAGGCATTGATTCTTCTTCTGTCTTATTTGTTTATCATCTAGGTTTCTCTTCCTTATGTTACCACATAAAATACCAACCTATGCACTAGCCATGTCTTCATCGCCAGTGAAATGTTCTTCAATTTGAAGACCTTGTCCAGCTACTTCATCATTGATGTGCTCATAGCTACTCATATTTTCCTATTGACTTCCAGTGTCGTTGCTGTATCTTAAGTAATCATCTATCCGAGTAGGTTGAAGTCCTTTATGACTTCCAGTTCATCACCGTCTATTTCAAATGAGTCCCGGTCGTACCTGGCAGTAATCAATATCTTTGTGTTGAATAACAATCCCATGTTCAAGCTCTCCATCTTGACACTGTAACAAGTCCTTCATTCCATCTATGCTTGTTGCTGTCAATGTTGTATTGTCTGCGCATTTAAGATTGTTTATTTGTCCAGCAATATTAATTCCTTCTTTTTCGGCAAGTCCAGCCTTCCTGAAAATAGCTTTTAAATATAAGTGAAGAGAAATGGTGACAGGATGCAAACTGGTCTGACTTTTCGCTCTACTTTAAACCATGCAGTGTCTCTGTGTTCCATTTGGACTGTTGCTTCTTTGTCGATGTAAAGGTTCCTAATGAGGATGATCCGATGGATTAGCACACCCATATCCATCAAGGTAGTCCAAAGTTTCTGGTGATCAACACGGTCAAAGGCTTTGCTGTAGTCAAATAAAAATAGATCTCCTTGTTTTCCTTGGCCTTTTCTATCATCCATCTAATGTTAACTATCACATTTCTTGTTCTGCTGCCTTTTCTGTATCATGCTTGTTCCTCTGGCAGCTCTTGGTCAAAGTAAGACTATAACCATCTTTGTAGGATCTTCAGTATTACTTTGCTGGCATGAGTTATAACAGCAGTAGTTTGATAATTTCCACAGTCTGCAGTATCTTCCTTCTTCGGAATAGGAATAAACACGGATCTTGTCCAGTCCTTGGACTATTTACCAGTTGTCCATATCTGTTGACACAGACATGTGATGACATCAACTGCTGCTTCAAAAGACTTTCTTAGCTATATTGAAATATTGTCACATTCAAGCACTTTGTGGTTTGATAGATGCTGTATCGCAGTAATGACATTGTCTTTCAGGATGTTCAGCTCTCTATCATTTCCAGTCTGCTTCTTCCCATATGTTATATAGAAAAAACTTGGCACTTTTTCATCTTCCCATATCTTAGACTTCTTATATCGGACATCTGCACACACAAGCCATGTCCCTAAAGAAGTTACATAGACGTGAAATGCGCGTTGGGGAATGTGGCCACAGTCCAGGCAGAACCTACACTATGGTTAACCACTGTTTCAAATATACTGCATTTTATAATATTCACTGTGTTCAATGTGAGCTTTTCTGCTATTCAACAGACACTGAACTATGGTCCCACTATATGGGCACAATATATATATTACTAGTGATGAGCGAGTATACTCATTGCTCGGGTTTTACAGAGCACGCTCGGGTGATCTCCGAGTATATTTGTTAGTGTTCGGAGATTTAGTTTTCGTCATCTCAGCTGAATGATTTACGGCTACTAGCCAGGCTGAACACGTGGGGGTTGCTAGGGAATCCCCACATGTAATCAAGCCGTGTAGCAGCCGTGAATCATTCAGCTGAGGTGACAAAAACTAAATCTCTGAGCACTTACAAATACTCGGAGATCACCCGAGCGTGCTCGGGAAAACCCGAGCAACGAGTATACTCGCTCATCACTATATGTTACCCTTAATGGGCAGTAAAGTGCATCATTTAAGCTTAGGGCCATCAGTGTACTGATACATTTTTTCACTTGAACATATATTACTAAAAGGACTCACATTTGCTTAATTTATAATTTCTCATGTGCTGACCTATTCTTCGGCCTCGTTACCTAGAGATCTGATAACATATGTACCCATAATAGCTTTATACTGTTATTTGTATGTAGTAATACGTCACTGATTTTATAAAAATGTTTGTTATATTCTAAGACCCATAACTTTTTTTATTTATTTTTCAGTTGGTTAAGCTGTGCAAGGGCTTTTTTATTTCTGCAGGCTGAGCTATAGTCTGTTTTGGTAATTGGTATTGTATTGGCGCATTTTATGTTTATACACAACCTTTTTTTGTTTACTTTTATTCCATTTTTTTGGGGAGGCAAAGTGTTTTATAATAACAATTTTTGGGCACTTACAACTGTGATCATTTGGATTTCTTTTTATTGTTATGCAAACATAAAATAGGGCAAAATTTCTGTAAACTTCAATGTGCATAACTATTCACACCCTCTAAAGTCAGTACTTTTTAGAGCCTCCTTTTGCGATAATTACACCTGCAAGTCACTTTGGATAAGTATCTATGAGCTTTCCACATCTTGTCACTGGGATTTTTGCCCATTCCTCAAGGCAAAACTGCTCCAGCTTCTTCAAGCTTCCTCTGGTGAACAGCAATCGTCAAGTCTGAACCCAGATTCTCAATTGGATTAAGATCTGGGCTTTGACTAAGCATGCAACTCCAAATCATTTACACGTTTCCCATTCAACCACTCAAGTGTTGATGATTTAGCAGTATGCTTTGAGTCATTTGTCTTGTTGGAAGGTAAACCTCAGTCCCATTCTCCAATCACTGACAGACTGAAACAGGTTTTGCTCAAGAATACCCTTTTCGCACCATTCATCTCCCCCACAACTTGAACTTTTTCAAAAAAACATTCCCACAGTATGATACTGCCACCACCATGTTTCACTCTGGGGATGGTGTTCTTGGGATGATGAGCTGTGTTAGTTTGGTGCCAGACATATTGTTTACCTTGGTAGCCAAAAAATTCCATTTTGGTCTCATCTGACCACCGCTCCTTCTCCCATACATTTGGGGAGTCTCCCACATGTTTTTTTGGCAAACTCAAAAAGAGCATTACACTTTTTGTGTGTAAGTAAAGTCTTTTTTCTGCTCACTCTTCCATAAAGGCCACCTCTATGGAGTTTATGGCTTATTGTGGTCGCTCGCTTTCTACAACTGAACATGGACAAAACAGAATTCATCATCTTTCCCCCATCTCACTCTACCCCTCCACCAGACCTATCCATCAATGTCAATGGCTGCTCACTATCCCCAGTCCCACACGCCCGGTGCCTCGGGGTGATCCTCGACTCTGCCCTCTCTTTCAAGCCACATATCCAAGCCCTTGCCTCCTCCTGTCGTCTCAAACTCAAAAATATTTCCCGGATCCGTGCTTTCCTTGACCGCAACACTGCAAAAACGCTAGTGCATGCCCTTATCATCTCCCGCCTCGACTACTGCAACCTCCTACTCTCTGGACTCCCCTCTAGCACTCTGGCACCACTCCAATCCATCCTACACTCTGCTGCCCGACTAATCCACCTGTCCCCCCGCTATTCCCCAGCCTCTCCCCTGTGTCAAGCCCTTCACTGGCTTCCTATCGCCCAGAGACTCCAGTTCAAAACCCTCACACTGACATACAAAGCCATCCACAACCTGTCTCCTCCATACATCTGTGACATGGTCTCCCGGTACCTACCTACACGCGACCTCCGATCCTCCCAAGACCTCCTTCTCTACTCCCCTCTCATCTCTTCTTCCCATAACCGCATCCAAGACTTCTCCCGTGCTTCCCCCATACTCTGGAACTCTCTACCCCAACACATCAGACTCGCGCCTACCATAGAAACCTTCAAAAAGAACCTGAAGACTCATCTCTTCCGACAAGCCTACAGCCTGCAGTGATCCTCAACCTACTGAACAGCCACACAGCCAGCTCTTCCCTCTCCTAGTGTATCCTCACCCACCCCCTGCAGACTGTGAGCCCTCGCGGGCAGGGTCCTCCCTCCTTATGTACTCGTGTGCCTTGTTATCTGCTCATGTTTAATGTATTTGTCTATATTTGCCCCGTATTCACATGTAAAGCGCCATGGAATAAATGGCGCTATAAAAATGTATAATAATAATAATAATAATAATATGGACAGATACTCCAGTCTCTGCTTGGAACTCGTGGAACTTGCAGCTCCTTCAGGGTTGCCCTTTGGTCTCTGTGTTGTCTCTAATGCCCTCCTTGCCTTGGCTGAGAGTTTTGGTGGGCAGCCCTCTCTTGGCAGGTCTGATGTGTTACCATGTTCCTTTCATTTGATGATAATGGATTTGATGGTGCTTCAGGGAATCATCAGAGATTGTGATTTTTTTCATAACCCAATCCTGATTTTTACCTCTCAACAACTTTGTCCCTGACATTTTTGGAGATCTCCTTGGTCTTCATGGTGTTTGGTTTGTGGTGCCTCCTGCTTAATGGTGTTGTTCCCTTTCAGAAAAGGTAAAGTGTATATACTGACCGGCATGTGATACTTAGATGGCACACAGGTGGACTACTTTCATTAAGCATGTGACCTACAAAGGTAAATGCATGCACCAGAAATTTTTAGGGGCGTCACGCATACATACATATCCACATGCCAATTTTCAATTATTTAATCCCACAAATTTAATTTCTGCCTATATTTTTCTCACTTCACCAACTTAGACTATTTAGTACTGATGCATCACAAAGAAATGTATCACTGAAATACTGATACAATAATTTGATAGCTTTGTACTGTTATTTTATGCTGGAAAATCGACAGTGAAAATAAGTAATTAATCCGCCATTAACTGTAAATGACGTCAGAATAGTAAATGAAGGCAGTTGATACCTATTTAATAGTATTCCAGATACTGCTTAAACTTTCATGTTTAGTGTCATTGGGTTTTCCAAGATCTAATCATACAAAAGTCAGACCTGACAAATGATTATTACTTCAGTGCGGGGTTTTATTCCTAATGAATCAATAAATTCTAAAGTTTAATTGCTGAACATGAAAAACTGGATTATACAAGTTCAACTGAACATCAAAAAGGAACTAAGCAGAAAAGTCCAAGGGTCTAGAAGATTTATTGATTGTGGGTGAGGTAAACGTGCCTGATGGAAGCACTGATCATTGGTAAAAATTTTGGCTCAATTTATGAGAAATTACCAGGGGTGGAACTGGAAGCTTTGATCGACTGAAAATTTTTAAATGTCCCCTTAAGCATTTACCATATTTATGTGTAAGTTTAGATATACATTCAGACTGCGATGTGTTAAACAAAAATATACTACTTCTGTGAAGGTAAAATTCAAAAAGTAAGCCAAGAAATTAGCAGAACATGCTTGGACGATGGTACCACACACAACCATCCAAATAATCAGGAAATACAGGATGGGGGCATGGGTGAAAACCCCAATCAAGACTTCAAATATAATCACTTAGATCAAATCAGATCTCGATGTCTATTAGAACCTATGTTCAATCCCTTAAAAAATAAAATCAGACCCCAAGGTCAGACTGCAAAATGAATGTAAACTCATAAATTGAATATGTAAATGTATTCAGATCCTGGAATTAATTTAAACCCCTAACCCATTCCTCTAAATAAATGTAGACCTCTAAATGAATGAAGACCTTAGTGAAAGACCCCTACATTTATATGGGTCGATAGTTTTCTAATTAATGCTACCCATCATCATCCTATGTAAACATGGCACCAATCAGCCAACGAGCACACAAAGCACTAATTCGTCGTCTGATTGCTCTGTTATTTCTTGTCAGCTGATACATTGTATGGGGACAGAACAATCCTAGTAATGTCATTCTGTCCCCATACAGTTGTATCCGCCTGTGGGAACAGGACATTTAAAGAGCATATGATCGGCACCTTTTTATAGAAAAAAAAAAATCGCCCCCTGTAAATGATGCCTAATTTAATGCTGCTACAGACCAGGAATTAAAATTAATTTGGATCCCTGACTAGATGCTAAAATGTATTTATATCTCCGGTTTTAACCCACTAAAGTACCGTATATTCTGATTACTTACATTCCCTTACTTTTCACTTCCAAACACTGCTGCTTGGTTTCATGCTTTCACTGCAGCTTTGCTTCCTCAGATTGACTTTTGAAGTTGTGGGGACAAAATTTTTATTACAGGAATGATTTAAGGTTTGATATATTTGCTCCTGGTACAATTCAGTAAAGCCTTTGGTTCCTCTTTAGTAAAGTCTAATGCTGCATTTACACATCCCTGTGACACAATTGTGTGCTGTCCAGTTTTTTCAGACCGCACATTGATCCATAATTTAAATAATCCACAAAGATCCATTTTTAAAAAAACGAATCCATCTGTCTGATCCGTGAGACTCAGAACTGTCCCATTGCCATGACTTTGCCATTTAAAGACAACCTTTCACTAGTTTGAGTATGTTGAATTGGCCACATCATGGTATAGTGGCTGCAAAGCTGAATGAAAAGTAATTTTTATTTTATATTTGTAGTCTCTGTGGCGGAGATATTAGTTAGGTCTAGATTCCAATTTATCATAAGCCAAACTGGACGTTACCAGAAATTCGTCTCTGGGAATGTGTACTTTTTTTCCTCTGCATGATGTTGACCAATCATAAGCATGTCATCATTCAGAGGAAAAAAAAGATTAGAAAAATATTAATTCTCTAGTAAGACATGTAATGACAAATAGCCTTGATTTCTACAGCTACAGCAGAGCTGAATATTATTACAACCACCCTCAGCTTTTATCTCACAGCAGTCAGTGTGAGAGGAGGGACAGAGCTGACAGACCTGTGAGAGGTGTGCTGCAGAGGTGTTTGTAATGAAGCTCAGCTCTACTTCCCCTCATTGAGTGCTGGAGGTGTTTGTAAACACACTGAGCTTTGCTTTCCTCAAAACACCCTCCTCCCCCAAACACACACTGACTGTTACAATATTAAAGCCGGATGTATTGATATTCCCACTCACCCCTGCTGTATACAGAGATTAGGGCTGAGAGCAGGACTATATGTCATACATGTCTCACAGGAGAAAGCATGTTCTTCTGGCTTTTTCCCCTGCATGATGCCTCCTGCTTATGATTGGTTAGCGTCATGAAGGAAAAAAGTATACTCCCTCAAAGATAAATCCCTGGTAATGGCCACTTAGACCTACCGTAATTAGAATGCAAACTTTACAAGGTAATAACTACACAACAGAGATGAGAAATAAAAAAAAACAAGTCTTATTCAGCTCTTCAGTCACTATCCCATGAAGTGGCTGGTTTACCATGATGAAACTGAACTCCTGTGGTGGGCACGTCTTTGTCGGTATGACTTGTTACCATTTTAATTATTCATCTTCAGACGCTATGAACCCCTAGGCACCGTAGGTGTAATACATATATTCCTGTACTGAGCATCCACTGTATAGCATGAAAAGTGCTCTTTCGCTGTGTCCTGGAGACCTGAAAGGAAGATGTCCATTCCAATATAATTGAGATTTGAGGAGCAGGAGTCGCCATGACTTGTCACACCCTCATCTTTCATCCGAGCTCGTTGAAACTAGGGTGAAAACACCAACATTCACTAAAGTTTTGTGTAACCTTGTGTTGTGCAAAAATTGTTTTTTTTCAAAGTTTGTTATGCTGGAGCTCTGGTGAAAAATCTTTGATGAAACGGGCCCAATGAGTGCACAAATTGAGATAAATGTCTTAAAAAGCCCTGTAACAGTCTGACCTCCATCTGCCTTTGCTTTTACCTCCCTCTGCTGGCTTACCAACTGTATCAGCTACCATTGTAGCATGTATGAGGAATGAATGCTTGCCAAATTAAAGGGCAATGTTTAAATATTGCATTGAATTGCAAGAGTATGGTGTGGGAGCCATCTGAATGACATCAATAATAAAGGTCAATAATATTTTTACAGCTCTAACTGGGCAAAAGATGCTGTGATGTCTGTTTTTGACTTTCCTATCCTAAGTCTCAATGAATCATGTAAAATCTGTTATCTGCCGCTAAATTACACGACTGCTTATGGGATGTAGAAACTAACTCCCTGTTTTGTATTGTGCAAAAGATTGCTAAGCAGAAGTCACCTTTGAATAGTATTTTTTTATAATCTGATGAAGAAACTTAATCCAATGCTGAAATAATATGCCAGAAAAATAATGAAAAGATGTGTGCGCTTCTCCACCTTGATGATATCTTTTTTTCCGATCGCAGACAATCAACCTGACTGTAAATTTCTCTATTACATCTTGAACACCCCCATTGTTGCAACATAAATGCTGTTCCTTCTAAATATTTTCTAACTGACGTGGTCCTCTTCCAGATGCAGCTTTTGCAGCCAATCCATATTATCCAAAGTAAACTCCACCTCTTCCCAAATGCCATCTAGCCACTTCCTCCCGCCTTACCATGGCTGTTCCAGGTTGCTACTCTCATCGAGTACTGTATTAAGGATTGCAGTTGCTTTCCATGATCAACCACAGGATGTTTGGGCAAGTCACTCTCAGTATATCAACTTCTGGATGTAGCGTCAAATTCAACTGTTTGTGAGATTTTTCGATTTGCAGAGAAATTATTGAATTGAATGTCTCTTATTATGATCTGGGGT
Organism: Ranitomeya imitator; assembly: GCF_032444005.1. Classification (NCBI taxonomy): domain Eukaryota; kingdom Metazoa; phylum Chordata; class Amphibia; order Anura; family Dendrobatidae; genus Ranitomeya; species Ranitomeya imitator. The sequence goes on along the minus strand of NC_091284.1, from coordinate 765,736,439 downwards.
CTCTATAAACACCTATAAATACTCTATAAACATAAGCATCTTCTAATCATCACTGCTTAAGGGTTCTGCACAGATATGCAGAAGGTTCTGATGTCATGAGGACACAATATGTGCTGTGACTTTGTACACGCATGCCCAGAACTGTCCTGGCTGAGAATGAGAGACCCAGAGACTTTAGTGTCAGTGGTGGTGATCAAACGATGTGTTGAGGTCTAGACCCATAACAGTGAGGAGTGTAGGGGCCAGAGAGTAGTTGAATATAATTCCTTTTTTTTTTTTTCTACATTTCTTAATCTTTTGATGGCCCTTTATTGTTCAGTAAAATGACAGACGGCAACCAACATTTTATTGCATCGTCACGTTAGTGAATTAAGGAAAATAAACATTTTGTCAATATCTGATGTTCAGGAACAATTTCAGAATAAAAAAAATCTTTAGTAGAGTGCTCTCCTGCTCTAGAGGAGACAGAGGCTTGCTTGACTGATTGGGATCTGAGAAACAGCATTTGAAGGGGAAAATGGCCCAGTCTATGTCAGTTTGTGCTAAACCAGTACACAAACAACTAGGTGGCTGTCATCCTAAGGCTATAATGTCACCTCTGCCTACTATGTAGCACTGCTACCATACAAAGTAACTGTGGAGGTACCAACCTACACTTAAGGCACTGAAAGAGGCCATGATGCAGACACTTTAGATGTTAATTGGCCACAACTTGGGTGCACAGAGGCGCATCACAGTGCAGCCTGGTGCTGACCTCTACTTCTCCTGCTCAGTAAATGCATAGATGGACGAAGCTGGGCAGGAGCGCAGGATGCTCTCTTGGAGTATTCGCCTAAGATGTCTTTCTCAGATGGATTCTGTAGCCCATTGTAGAAGAGCTAAAAAATAAATAACATATGCATAGCAATGTCAAAATGACTTGCTGTGCATATGTTCCGTCTTTTGTCATTCTAACAGCTTCAAGCTTCAAAAAACAATTAGAAGCTGCCACTATTTGATAGAATGTAATAAAAAGCATCTTATAGTTAAATAATTAAATGAGTATTCTCCGTTATCTAAAAGATGCCAGGGGCACATACCAATAAGGTGAGTGGAAAGTGAATGGAGGAAGGGTTTCTACTCACCCACCACTGGTGGCCTGAAGCAGGGAAACAAGCCAACTCGATCCCTCTTTATCCGGCTTGCATTTTAGCGGTGCCAGCAGCTCCAGGGACCCAACGTTTCTTTGCCCTTTTGTGATGATGTTTCCTCCTAAAAAAACAGCTTCTCGCAGACCACAGGCTGGATGTTACCGCTGCCTTGCTTATATTGCCTGTATCTTAAATATACTGTTCTACAGTCAAATTGGTTTAGAGACGAAAATAGCTGAACCAAACTAATTTTGTGCTGCTGAAAATGAATATGATGCTTAAATTTGCTGATTGGCACTAATTTTCAAGATCGAGAGGAGATTGTAATTACTATGACGAATTTAATACAGGCTTTTAGAAAAATTGCGTGTTTATCATTTCATCATCATTATTGCATTGTAAGTAGCTAGTCTATTACATCATCTATTTAGTCTATTGAGTCTTCAATATTCGATCATCTTAACCCATTACTTGCCAAATTAAAATTTTTACAAGTACAGATTTTTCAGAAAAGGGCATCCCAATATTCAATTAAAAATGACAATTACATGATTTCCTATTTTGAAAACATTCATTTTACAAACACAACACAAAAAATTGGACCTAATTATAAAAATTATAAAATCTTAGTTGCTAGAAGCTGAAGATTAGGCATCCCAAAAAAAGGACATCTACTATATAATTGTCTAAGGGTCACTTCTGTCTTTCTGACCTTCTGTCTGTCACGGATATTCATTGGTCGCGGCCTCTGTCTGTCAAGGAATCCAAGTCGCTGATTGGTCGTGGCAAAACGCCCATGACCATTGCCACGACCAATCAGCGACGAGCGCAGTCCGGCGGCAACATGGCTGCTCCTTCATCCCCGCAGTCAGTGCCCGCTCCGTACTCCCCTCCAGTCAGCACTCACACAGGGTTAATGGCAGCGCTAATGAACCGCGTTATGCCGTGGTGTAACGCACTCCATTAACGCTGCTATTAACCCTGTGTGACCAACTTTTTTACTATTGATGCTGCTTATGCAGTCTCAATAGTAAAAAGATCTAATGTTAAAAATAATTAAAAAAAATAAAAAATCATATACTCACATTCCGGCGCCTTTCCCGCTCCTCGCGACGCTCTGGTGACTGCTCCATGCAAGCGGCAGGTTCCGGTGGCAAGGATGGTATGCGACAAGGACCTGCCATGACGTTACGGTCATGTGATCGCGACGTCATCACAGGTCCTGCGCCCATACCAACCCTGGGACCGTAAGCTGCCGTGTGCGCCGCACACAGGGCCAGGACTTCAACGGAGGGTGAGTATATGTTTATTTTTTATTTTAAGTCTGTATACTACATGGCTCTGTACTGTATACTCCGTCGCTGTGCAATATACTATGTGGCTGTGCAATATACTACGTCGCTGTGCAATATACTACGTGACTGGGCAATATACTACGTGGCTGGGCAATATACTCCGTCGCTGTGCAATATACTACGTGGCTGTGCAATATACTACGTGACTGGGCAATATACTACGTGGCTGGGCAATATACTACGTGGCTGGGCAATATACTACGTGGTTGGGCAATATACTACGTCGCTGGGCAATATACTACATGACTGGGCAATATACTACGTGACTGGGCAATATACTACGTGGCTGGGCAATATACTACGTGGCTGGGCAATATACTACGTGGCTGGGCAATATACTACGTAGTTGGACAATATACTACGTGGTTGGGCAATATACTACGTGGCTGGGCAATATACTACGTGACTGGGCAATATACTACGTGACTGGGCAATATACTACGAGGACATGCATATTCTAGAATACCCGATGCGTTAGAATCGGGCCACCATCTAGTGGGTGGATGATGGCTTAAAGTGACAAATCAAGAAATGCCAACTCTGTTCCAATTATGTAATCCTAATTACAGCTGCATCATCTACTCTTGTATAAATGATCTCTGTGTAAGGTATACAGTTCTAGGATTTCTTAGCTTAGTTTCTTGACATGTTTCTACATCTTATTTCAGATATGCCTCGTTCTTGCAGTAACAAAGCTGATAGTTTTTGCTACATTCGCAGATAAGTCACTTTTGTGTCACAAATGCGAAACTTGACTACTATAAGGAATAGGAAGATCACAACGAGTTAGGCTCCACACATGTGCTGCAATAGATCACATCCCAGTGGTTGCATGGGAAGAGGCAATCTATGTCTTTTGCACTCTCAATGATCTGGAAAGAGCTAATCAATTACAATACCAATTGTAGGATAGGAGTTTAAAAGAAGACCAAAAAGTGAACTTTATAGTAACTTTCCATCTGCAATACACCCAGTACCACTTACAGAAGAACTGCCAGTTCCAAAAGCATTGGAAACATTTTTAGTCAAGCCAAATGAGCAATAAGAGGGCACTTGGTGTCATCAAGCATCTTCCTCTCATGACCCAGACTTTGTGTCAGCAACCTCATCTGAGCCACATCTTATAACAATAAGTGAACTGAACGATCTTGTTAGAAATTTGGATCTGCCGAAGACTAATAACGAGCTCCTAGGTTCCAGGCTACAGCAGTGGAATCTCCTAGAGGGTGATGTTTGGATTTCTCTGTCTGGCAAATGCGATGAAGATCTTGTCCAATACTTCTTCATGAATGGCAGTCTTGTGGCATGCAACAACATCAACAGTTTTGATGGAAGCTCGAAAGATAATTGATAATCCAGAAGAATGAAAGCTTTTCATCGTTTTGTCCAAAACAAGCCTAAAAGTCGTATTGCTGCATAATAGCAATGTGCTACCTTCAATTCCAGTTGGTTATGCAGTCCACATGAAAGAAACTTATGACAACATGAAACAGCTGTCGAGGTGCCTGAACATTTGTGGCTCATCTGTGGTGACCTAAAGATGGTTGTAAAAAAAACAGTAATACTAAGTAAAGTCAGCTTACCAAGCCTTCTGATGATCCCTATACATCAGCAAACGTCTTGCACGAATCTGGAGCAGTCCAAATGTAGCAGAATCAAAGCAAGGAGGGTGATCCAGGAATAGGCATGGATGAATAAAAAATATTTTTACTATTCCATATAATAATCCATTAATCCATATGTATCAATTGTCCGCTACACTGCCACTGTGTCCAGATCTACGCGTTTCGACGTAAGTCTTTTTCAAGATCTCAAAAAAGACTTATGTCAAAACGCGTAGATCTGGACACAGTGGCTTTGTACCAGACAATTGATACATACGGATTGATATTTTAAAATATGGAATAATAAAAATATTTTTTAATTCACCCACGCCTATTGCTGGATCACCCTCCTTGCTTTAAAAAAAACAGTAAGGTTGCACCATAATTTACCAAGAATGATTATTCTAGAACATTGAAACTGCATTGCTGCCATAGAAAATGGGGAAAAAATGAAAAAAAGTGGTATAATGTACAGTGGGTACGGAAAGTATTCAAACCCCTTTAAATTTTTCACTTTGTTTCATTGCAGCCATTTGGTAAATTCAAAAAAGTTCATTTTTTTTCTCATTAATTTACACTCTGCACCCCATCTTGACTGAAAAAAAAACAGAAATGCAGAATTTTGCAAATTTATTAAAAAAAGAAAAACTGAAATATGACATGGTCATAAGTATTCAGACCCTTTTATCAGTATTGAGTAGGAGCACCCTTCTGAGCTAGTACAGCCTTGAGTCTTCTTGGGAATGATGCAACAGGTTTTTCACACCTGTATTTGGGGATCCTCTGCAATTAGTCCTTGCAGATCCTCTACAGTTCCGTCTGGTTGGATGTTGAACATTGGTGGACAGCCATTTTCAGATCTCTCTAGAGATGCTCAATTGTTCTCCCTGTCCATGTCAATGTCCAAATAAAGACTTTTTACAGCATCGGGTTTGGTGAGTGCTAACCACTTTTTTTCTTTTGCTTTTGAATTATATATCTCTGTACTTGGCCGCATTCATGTTTCCTTCAAAGGCAACCAGTCGTCCTGTCCCTGCAGCTGAAAAACACCCCCATAGCATGATGCTGCCACCACGTTTCACTGTTGGGATTGTATCGGGCAGGTGATGAGCAGTGCCTGCTTTTCTCCACATGTACCCCTTAGAATTACCACCAAAAAGTTCTATCTTCCTCTCATCAGACCAGAGAATCTTATTTCTCATAGTCTGAGAGTCCTTCATGTGTTTTTTAGCAAAGTCTATGCAGGCTTTCATATGTCGTGCACTGAGAGGCTTCCGTCGGGCCAATCTGCCATAATGGCCCAACTGGTGGAGTACTGCAGTGATAGTTGACTTTGTGGAACTTTCTCCCATCTCCCTTCTGCATCTCTGGAGCTCAGCGACAGTGATCTTGGGGTTCTTCTTTACCTCTCTTACCAAGGCTCTTTTCCCATAAGTACGCAGTTTGGCTGGACAGCCAGGTCTAGGAAGACTTCTGGTGGTCCCAAACTTCTTCCATTTAAGGATTATGGATGCCATTGCGCTCTTTTGATCCTTGAGTACTGCAGAAATTCTGTTGTAACCTTGGCCAGATCTGTGCCTTGCCACAATTCTGTCTCTGAGCTCCTTTGCTAGTTCTTTTGACCTCATGATTTTCATTTGATCTGACATGCACTGTGAGCTGTGAGTTCTTATATAGAAAGGTGTGTGCCTTTTGAAATCAAGTCCTATCAGTTTAATTAAACACAGCTGGACTCCAATGAAGGATTAGAACCATCTCAAGGAGGATCACAAGGAAATGGACAGCATATGACTTAAATATGAGTGTTTGACCAAAGTATTTTTCGCTTTATAAGACGCTCCGGATTATAAGACGCACCCCAAATTTTGAGGAGAAAAATAGGAAAAATTTTTTTTTTAATAAAATGGTGATGCTTCTTATAATCCATGCGTCTTATTGCTTACCGGGGGTGGTGGCTGCAGTGAAGTAAGGACCCAGGGTCGCTGCTGGAGGAGGCAGGAGTGGGGTGATGCTGCAGGCCACAGGCTGGAATGAAGGGGTGTCTGGCAGTGCAGATGGTGTCTGGCACTGCTGCCCGGTGCTCTGTGGGTGTCTCTGGTGCCCGGCGGCACTGCGGGGGTGTCCGGCAGTCCTGCTGCAGGTGTTTGGCACTGCTGTCCGGTGCTCTGCTGGTGTCTCTGGTGCTGCGGGTACCTGGGCGGTGCTGCCAGAAGCTGCAGCAGCTGTCTCCGGTGCTGCTGGGACTCTGCTGACATTTTATGAAGGGCCAGAACCCCGGCAGTCCCATGATTTCCTGTGCGGTGAACACTGGCAAAATGGCCACCGGAGGAGCGGCGTATACGCAGATGGAGATCTCGGCACCGAGATCTCAGGAGATGAGATTTCAGCATCGGGCAGCGCCGGCTGCGCATTCCATAATTTGTTTTCCCTCAGAATTGAGTGACTCCATAACTTTTCCCCTATGCTTGGTTAAAAAAAGTAACCATTGCTGTCTACCACATTTTTTGTTCTTGATTTCTTTTAAGTATTTCTTAAATCCAGAAAGTTGCCAATTGAAATGACTTTAGTTTTGTGCCATGTCTGTGAGCTGCTTTTTTTTCTACAAAATTAAACAACTAAATGAACATCCTCCAAGGCCGGTGATTACATAATTTTTGCAAGGGGTTGTACAGTGCATCTGTCCATACATGGTCTGTAATTCTACTCTGAAATGTAATCAGAACTTAGCCTTATGATGAAAATATCTGAAAATTTATGTTCGATGACAGCTAAAGGTAGAAAAAGAACATCACCAGTGATAGCATGGTATAACGCTAGATAATTACAGATAACTATAATGTAACTATAAATCAGTTTACTAAAATGTATTATACACGGTAAACTATGTTATAGAAGTGAAGATTACATGAAAAACTATCCTACTTTACCTTAAAGCAAGAGGTTGTGCAGTCCAAACCCCTTAAATGGGTATTCCCACCTTAGTAAGGAATAGCATATTAGTAGAATATGCAATTACCGGTAGTTAATCATTACAGTTATTCATCTTCTGGGACCCACACTGATGGTGGAAATGAAGGGGCCTCAACTCTGTAATTCCTTAATTCTCAGAATTAGTGGGGAGCTTAAGAGGTCCGAGCCCCAGTGCTACCTTCACTGAGCCAAAACAAGCAAGCCGCTGAACTCAGTGATTGGCTGCAATGGTGATATGTCCTATAGACATGTCACCACTGCAGTCAAGCACGCACCTGCTAGTCACACCAATGATAATAATATTATTATTATCATTTATTTATGTAGCAACATTGATTCCATGGTGCTGTACTTGAGAAGGGGTTACATACAAATTACAGATATCACTTACAGTAAGCAAACTAACAATTACAGACTGATACAGAGGGGCGAGGACCCTGCCCTTGTGGGCTTACATTCCTAATACTAAAACCTTCAGTGTAAGTAAACAGCCCACAGCTTGATAAGTGACACATCCTTGAATTCTGTGTTTTAACCCCTACCTCATGCTATGCTCAGATTACATAGCAAAAACCTGCTGACAGATTCCTTTTAAAGTGAAAAATCTCTTTAAGTAATGGAAAGATATATATATTTGTACCGTGTTAGCCAGTTGATAAAAAAATATTTAGAATTGAAAGTCCTCAGTGGTTGATACCTTTTAATGGCTAACTGAAAAGATGGTAACAAATTGCAAGCTTTCAAGACTACTCAGGCCTCTTCATCAGGCATAGACTAAAAGAAGTTCTTAAGAATCACATATTTAAGGCGCCTTCCAACAGGTGGAGGTGCCTTAAGTAATACGTGTCTTCCAGCCATTGTTCCTAAGAACTATGTTCGGGGATCTGGAAGCAGTGCACAGACTGTGGGAAGTAGAGGAAGGAGGAGGAGGTGGTGCGGGACAGGTGTCGCGGCGGTGAGTGAGACAGCGTTCTTGCTGGGAGGGAAGAAGCATGTAGGGACACTGACGCTACAGAATGCATCTACTCCTTTGTTTAGAAATCAATAGTCTCAGCACTCAGACCTCAAACTCCCCAAAACCTTTGGCATAGTTCCAAGATGGAAAATAGAAAAAATTGGAGTTCGGCTCAACAGGACTGGATTTTCCTTTTCTTTTTATTTTTCAATACAAAAGAAAAATGTACATGGTCGACATGACCAAGTCGACGCGTTTTGACTGCACTAAGCAGTCTTACTCATGGGGCCCATAAATTCCTGAGAATGGGGCTCTGCAAAGTCCTATCAGAATGGAGCAGTGGTTGTGCATGCGTCCTTCCATTCCCTTCTGGACTGCCGGAGATAGCAGAGTTAATCGCTCTGAATTTTTTTCGTCAGTCTCAAAGAGGATGAAAGGATGAAAGGAGCAGTGCTGCCACAATCTGAAGAAACTTTCCAGAACCCCATTCTCAGAACTGATGACGGGACTGTTATTTACATTTTCTTCTGGTAGGTAAAGTCTCAAAAGTGGAACCACTCAGACATTCAATATATGTCATTTGTATATACATCCAAAACTGTGTCTAACATTTTGCCATTTTCATTGTAGGTGGCTCATATATGATGGAACAAGAAGAAAATAAGAGGACAAGGACGGCTTACACCAGAGCTCAACTTCTAGAGCTGGAGAAAGAATTCCTCTTCAACAAGTACATCTCCAGACCTAGGAGAGTGGAGCTGGCAGTTATGCTGAACCTGACTGAAAGACACATAAAGATATGGTTTCAGAACCGTAGGATGAAGTGGAAGAAGGAGGAAGACAAGAAGAGAGGCCGAGGAAGTGACCCAGAACAAGACTCTGTGGTGTCCTCAGCGGATATTATAAAGGATGAGTCTCCATGTATGGGAAACACACCACCCTCCAGAGACTTGGTGCTGTCACCTCCTTTGCCAACCTCATCGTCCTCACAAGCCAGCTCTGTGCCATCCTCCAGACAAGCTGAAAAGCGATAGAGCTATAGCGTCACTGGAGACTTTAAAGTATTACAATATATTGAACTCCATAGACTTGCATAACGTAGATCAGGCTATGGGATGGACGTTCTAGGCCTGGCTATTCATGTAAATGTGACCTATGCTTTGTCGTAGTTATTGACCATGTATCACTTTATTGAAAGCATTCCTTAGTACAGTGGACGGCAGAAATATGAAGATCATCTTTTATTAATATCATCATTCAGGTGGACTCTTATCAAGACTGAAACCAGACCAGAGGTGGACAAAGACAATAGAGAACCCTGTGAAAGAACTGTAAATGGGCCCCTCTTATCCCATAGCTCGTCATAATGCAACTAATTATTTTATGAGCCATGATATTTATTAGTCCTTACAGTCTAATTGATAGTACGAAAATACTCTTAAGATGACAGTGGGCTCCCTAACCTATTGGATCCCTGTACAGCTGCCCCAATTGCACCAATGGTATGTCCACCCGTGCCCCACACTATGATTTCTATATTAGTTTTCATTACAGTACCCATTAATGAGTGGTTACCTGTGTACCATAGAAGCAGTACTTAGGGGGGGTCCCATGGAGGCTGCGGGCTCAAACTGGCCCATTCATTTCCCACATGCAAGTTCTGTGCTTATCTACACTTGACAAACATTGGGGAGGAAGAAGCCCCTGGCAGGGGCAGACATAACTCTTGGGCTCCACATTGCACCAATGATAAGGGGGCCCATTCCCACCTCCAAAGCAGGTCAAATTGTGCATTATGATGATATATTGCACTGCAAAGGGCCCATATTTTCTTCTGGCACAGAGGCCTCTTCTGCCTGTGTCCACCAGTGGCCCAAGGTCATACTATCCCTCAGCCATGTATCAGGAAGGTATACAGGAGGTGGTCTATACCAGAATCAAGAGAAAACCTCATTTTACTTTTTGTTATTTTAAAGGTGTTTTCCAGTGCTTTTATGATGTTGCATCAGCAAATGCCTGCCCCCATGGATGAATGATTGGCCATTATCATGAACACACCCTGTACTAATGATTGCCCCAATTATAACCCCCCTAAACCACATTAGAGTATTAATATTTTTACCTAGTTGGATTTATCACTGAAAAAAGCCAAAATATAATCCCCAATAATTAGCTTGCTGAGAAAAGGATATAACTTAAAATAACCCTTAATGATAAATAAAAATAACCATAAACATGTAAAACTACTATATATATAGTGCACTAAAGTATTACAATTCCTGATTAGCATCATCAAAAACATCACACAAACATCATCAGAAGACCATACTAAATCAAATTATAATAATCAAATAAATTTGATTTATGATGGTCTCCTCTTCGGTTGGCTTCCGTTGGTCTCCTGTTCCATTTTGGTACTTTTTTTAAATGATAGGATTTTTTTTTTAATTATCGATCTTCTCTAATAAACTTTCTGACACATGGACATGTAAGAGTCAAGCTCAGTTTTATGCATCATGGCTTTGGTATCTCATGGATGCATGACGGATCTGTTTTTAAGTAACAGAATGGAGGCATAATGAATCCCAATAGATCCCATTATCTTGTTGTTTGTTTTTTTCTGAGCAGAACACAATTCCATTTTACCTAATAAAAATAACAGAACATGACCCTGTGAGGTTTTTGAACCTCACCTTATCGGTCCTAGGCATGCAGGAGCAAGAAAACTGGGTCCACACGTGTACTTTCGAGAACAAAATAGAGAATTCCTGCTCCTAAAATTCCAAATATTTCCAAAATTTTAAATCTGAATCCACACAAATGAAAGGCAGCGCGTTTCGAAAGCTCGCAGGCGCTCTTTGTCTGAGCTACGTGAACGTGGATACCAGAGGACGTATACACAAAGAAGTGACCAATAGGGTCATCAATCCTCTTCATATGGAGTGGGGATGTACCTGCCATACCAAAATTCATCCAGTATCTCAGCAATAACCATTGCAATCTCTCGTTCTCTCATTCCGCACAACCTTCTGATATTTATTTTCTGGATTTAGAATTAAGATGTGTTCAGGGTGAGGCCATTCATACTTCTACCTTTTCTAAAGCCTTGTCAGGTAGCAACATCCTCCATGCCCTCAGTAATCATCTTAAACACACAGTTAAAGGGAACCTGTCACCCCCAAAATCAATGGTGAGGTAAGCTCACCGGCATCGGGGGCTTATCTACAGCATTCTGTAATGCTGTAGATAAGCCTCGATGAATCCTGAAAGAGGAGAAAAAGAGGTTAGATTATACTCACCCAGGGGTGGTCCTGCTCTCTGACCTTTCCGGCACCTGCGCACTGCAGTACTTTGCTCTGCCCTCAGAGCCGCGGCGTGAAGACCAGAAGAGGACGTCATGAAATAAAGATAGGAGGCGCCGGAGCGGACCTGAGACACCCATTTGACCAGACCGCAGCGGGACCATCCCTGGGTGAGTATAATATAACCTCTTTTTCTCCTCTTTCAGGTAACATCGGCGGCTTATCTACAGCATTACAGAATGCTGTAGATAAGCCCCTGATGACAGTGAGCTTACCTCACCATCGATTTTGGGGGTGACAGGTTCCCTTTAAATCTATTCCGGTGGCAGACATTACATGTATTAAGAGAAATTATAGTAACAATGGTAAATAAGCCACGGAACTTGATCATTAACAAGCTAAACTAAGAAATAGGGGTTATCTTCGGTGGATACTTAACAGAGCTTCTAAAATAGTTGAGCACAAAAATCACCAACACCTGATTACTCCTTAACTCGCATCTTGATTGCTAACCAGTGAGGATAGGAAGATGGTTTTATTATTGTGATTTTAATCCTCAGTTCAAATATATCAAATCGATAATTTATAAACCTCTTCCCAGTCTGTATGAAGATCCTACTCTGTCCCATTTGTTGCAACCTGGTTTCCAGATTGTACCAAATATAAGCCATGACTTTAGGCAACATTTGTTTCCCCAAGATTGTTTCAGTCCCATAGTGTAAAACTTGACTAAATATTCCAGATTTTTTTTTAGATGTGTCAGCAAACGTTGCAGGACGTCTCAGCATTCTGAAACCACTTGTTTCTTTGGGAACTCTAATGGATCATTCACAACAATATAAAATTGGAAGCTTTATTAATTGCAATTCCCATAATGTTGTGTATTCATAATTTGCACTGATTGCAGTAAAAGTATATAGGTTTCACTAGTAGAAAGTTGAAAGTCCGAATCTCTGAACAATTAATCGACATCTCTTGTTCCAGTTCCCATCGTACAAATTTAACCTTTCATTACTCACAATGAGCGCTGCAGAGATTTCTTCAGAGTATGTGGCATCGAAAGGGTAACCAATTTAACGTGGGGAGGAGACATTAGGTGACGTCTCTTGACGCAAGAGGTGCTTAGGATCTATAACCTCGGCACCTATAATACCCAGGGCTCAAATGTGAGCAATGAAATCCTGTTCCATTCTTGATTTTTATAACCTATATTCTTTTTGCAATTCTAGCTTTTTTTGTTAAAATATATTGCATAGTTTTTCTTGTTTTTTGTCCCTTTTTCATGCTTTTTATTTTAATTTACATTTATGCTGCTATTGGGCTCCTTCAGCCAATCTGCGTATTTATAGATTATGACTGTCATGACTCAGCTGTCGGGTGACCCGGGACCAGGGGCTCATTTCCTGTCCCAAACACTAGGGGGCGCCCTAGCTTGCACTATTCCCCAGGATATTTCTGAAGGTGAAGATGCCGGGGCCTCCACCCTTAGCTTATCTCCTGAATCAGCCCTCCGTCTGTTCCCTTCCCCCACCCAGGGAAGAGGAGAGCTGCTGCGCACCGCAGTACACCAACCCGACGAACAAGACAACACGAACAAGGGTAACAAATTACCAGGTATACAAATATTCACTCACATATAACAGAGGAATGCATCGGGCGTGGAGGATGGGGAAAAAACAAAAGAGGAAGGGAATTATGACACTTACAAACCCACGCAACAGTCACAGATAACTCCTCCAAACTCCTTCACATAATAAACACCAAAACATATCTCCTTTAAGCCGTGCAGCATAAGCTAACTCTGACGATGTGTTTCAATCAGGACCCAGATAATATAGCGGATAGGAGTTGCTAACTGAGCTCAGCTGAGAGCTCAGACTCCCAGAGCTCTGAACATGGCCGATTAACCCCTGTTCTGCCAAAAGAAGTAAACACCATTTAAAAAAGAAGGTAAAGTGCTTCCTTTCAGCGCAGGAGTAGGAGCAATCAGACACTGCAGTCTTCTGGCTCCTCTCTTTTGCGGTAACCCCATGACAGTGAGTCCTTTATGGATGACGCTAATGGTCACTTGTTTGTATATAGGTCCTCTGGAATTCGCACTCATGTAGCTCAGACAAAGAGCACTTGCGACTGTTCGAAACGTGTTGCCATTCACTTGCATGGATTCATGTTTTAAATGTTGGAAATACATTTGTGGAATTTTAGCTGCAGGAATTCTCTATTTGTTAATGAAAAAGCATTAAGTTACTTACCGGTAACGGTGTTTTTCGGAAGCCCATGACAGCACCACAAGAGAGGGGATCCACCCTTCAGGAACAGGAAACCTACAGATACAAAAAGGGCGGCACCTCTCCCACATATCAGTTGTATTTCAGAGCCTGAGAGGACTACCGCGTTTAATGGCACACATATATAAACATTATATACAGTTATACACAACATCTTATTTTAACTGTAAACTAGTCATCACAAGTGAAAAAACACTTTTTTTAATATATATATTTATTTTTAAGGAACTGTAACCCCATGTGAAAAGGGAGGGAACTAAGGGTGCTGTCATGGGCATCTGAAAAACGCCGTTATCGGTAAGTAACTTAATGCTTTATTTGCACTCCAATGACAGCACCACGAGAGATTTACAGAGATGTAAGCTACCTTAAGGAGGGACTATAGCCTTCAGCACCCTTAACCCAAAGGTGAGATCTGAGGAAAACCCCAAGTCCAACCGATAGTGTTTGAAAAAGGTGGAAGAGGATGACCATGTGGCCGCCTTACAAATCTGGTCGATTGACACTCCAGATCTCTCCGCCCAGGATGATGCCATGGCCCGGGTGGAATGCGCCCTCAGATTCTGTGGAGCTGGACCCCCACCTGCTGTATAAGCCAGAGAGATAGCCTCCCTAATCCACTTGGCTAGTGTGCATTTTGATACACTAAGCCCCTTCCTAGGACCTTGGAACGATAAAAATAGCGCATTATCTTTCTTCCAAGCATCAGTGACTGAGATATATTCTAAAAAGCATCTTCTAACGTCTAATGTATGGAGAAGGATTAGGGAGAAATGATGGTAGAACTATCTCCTGCGACCTGTGGAAATGGGATGCTACTTTCGGTAAATATGCTGGGTCCGGCTTAAGGACTACTCTATCCTGCAAGAATTCTGTATAAAGCCATGTTCACATTGCATTAACAGCAGCCCGTTCAACACATACGTTAACGGGCTGCTGTTAACGCAAGTGCCGGTATGGCAGCATGCTAGCGCAGATAGAGCATCTGGTAGCTCTATCTGCGCTAGCGGTGATGGACCCGGAAACGCTGCAGCCCGCATCTTGGGGTCCGTCACTCAATGACTGCACATCGCTAGCGCACTCCCATTGTGGCTGTGTGCTAGCGATGCGTCCGACATTGGATTCAATGGTGGCGTTAACGGACTACGTTACACCGCATTATGCCGCGGTGTAACGTAGTCCGTCTAATGGATGGGTTTAACGCAATGTGAACGCGGCTTAAGGGGGAAGTCTGGAAAGTGCCTAGATGAAAGCTGTTTTAAGGGACAATATCTTATGTGGTCCAGTAAAAGGTGCAGTGCTGGACGGAAGATATATTTCTCCCAGCAGGATAAGTTTTGGCCTGTTAGCTTTCTGAGGTTGAGGACCTGCAGTGATGTCACGATCACGTGATCAGCCCATGTGATGGGTACCTCACCTGTGGGTGTGGCTACAGACTATGTAATGGAGTTTCTTTTGTTTGGCACATGTTATACTGGGTTTGGAGCTAGGCTGGAATGAGCCTGAACTGTTTTCTCTGCCACACATGTCACAAATGTTGGTGACATGACGGTTAGCAACCCTGGGAATGGCACCTGGCGGAAGCCACTAACCTGGCAGCCGCTTAGTTAAGCCCGTCCTGTATAAGGGTGAGTCTGACCAGTGGTTCTCCAAGCTGGAGTATGTTTGGTTTTTTCTCTTACTTTCTGTCACGGACTGTTTAAAGTGTCAATAAACCACTGAAGTTTGGACTGGAAGCCTGTGTGTTGCCTCATTACTGCGGCCCTACCACTGCTCACCTGAGCCAATCCCTACACTTAATTGAGGCTGATTGTAAGGGTTTGAAGGTTTTTTTTGTCAAAGTCGAAAGGACTAAGTTAAGATCCCATGGTACAGTTTTATTTTTGTGTATGGGTCTAGCTCCACCTGCTGCCTTAATAAATCTCAAAACCCAATAGTTATTGGCAATGTTACAAGAAAACAGGGCTGAGACCTGTACTTTTAGGGTACCATCACACAGTGGCATTTTGATCGCTACGACGGCATGATTAGTGACGTTCCAGCGATATATCCGTGACGTTCCAGCGATCTCGCTGTGTCTGACACGCTCCTGCGATCAGGGACCCCGCTGAGAATCGTACGTCGTAGCAGATCGTTTGAAACTTTCTTTCGTCGTCTAGTGTCCCGCTGTGGCGGCATGATCGCATGGTGTAACAAAGGTGTGCACGATATTGTATACGATGTGCGCATAGTAACCAACGGCTTCTACATCGCACATACATCATGAAATTATCGCTCCAGCGTTGTACATTGCAAAGTGTGACAGCAGTCTACGACGCTGGAGCGATATTGTTACGATGCTGGAGCGTCACGGATCGTGCCGTCGTAGCAATCAAAATGCCACTGTGTGACGGTACCCTTAGTGTACTTGTGGAAACATTTAACTCCAACCTCTTCGGCAGAAATTCTAAGATCTGGCGTATCGGTACCCCTTCTTTAATGTTAAAATCTGAAATGGCCAGGAACTTCTTATAGGTTCTAGAGTAGATTTTTGTTGTGATCTGTTTCCTACTCTTCAGAAGGGTATCTACTAAATTTGGGGAGAAGCCTCTGTCTTTTAAAAATGACAGCTCAAACTCCATGCCATTAAATGGAGTCCCTTCACTTGTTGATGGCTGATCGGTCCCTGGTACAGCAAGTTCGGGATTTCTGAAAGCACCCAGGGATCACCTACCGACATAGTCCTGAGCCAAGCGAACCATGTCCTTCTGGGCCAGAATGGGGCAATTAGTATGACCCTTGCCTGATCTTCCCTGATTTTCCTCACCACTAGAGGTAACAGGGTCAATGGTGGGAAAGCATAAGCCAAGGGAAAATCCCATTTTATCAAGAAGGTGTCCACTATCAGAGGATTCTCCCTGGGATTCAGGGAACAGAATTTTTTTCACTTTTCTGTTGTCTCTGGTGGCAAAGAGGTCCACCTCCGGTTGACCCCATTTGCAGATAATCTGATTGAAGATGTTCCTGTTTAGAGACCATTCTCCTTGCCTTAGGGTATTGTGGCTCAGAAAGTCTGCCTTTACATTTTCTTTCCTTCTGATATGAAGTGCAGTTAAAGATTGAAAATGTCTCTCTGCCATTTGGAATAGGTGATCTGCCACTTGCATCAAAGCCTCGGGAACGTGTTCCACCCTGGTGATTTACATAAGCCACTGCCATCTGGTTGTCCGAAAGGATCTTGACGTGGTGACCCTGTAGATATGAGTTTTTTAACCGACAATTCAATCGCCCTCAACTCCCTCTGGTTGGATGAAGATGTCGCCTGAGAGTCCCACTGTCCCTGAACCGCAATGTCACCCATGTGGGCCCCCCACCCCGAGGGGCTAGCATCTGTGGTTATTATGCGAGTTATATGTGTTACCCAAGTAACACCTGCAGATAATTTGTCCTTGTTTAGCCACCACCTAAGGGACATAAGGGTTAACGGACTCAATGTTATCTGACCCTGCAAGGACCCTCCCAAAGCCCTATCATTAACTAAGACATCCTTCTGTAGGGATCTAGTGTGAAACTGAGCCCACTTGACAGCTGGGATACATGATGTGAGGGATCCTAACAGGGACATAGCCTGTCGCATGGAGGGTCTATTATTTGCTCTTAACGCATGTTGTTGAACATGCAATAACTTCTGAAGTTTTACGGGCTGCAACCGAGATTTTTCATAATTTATTATCCACCCCAGGTGTTCTAGTCTGAGCCTAACTGTTCTTAATTGCGATAGGCAATGATTTGCTGAATGCCCCACTATGAGAAAGTCATCTAAATATGGAATAATAAGAATATTGGATTCTCGCAAATGCACCATAACCTCAGCAACTATTTTTGTGAATACCCAGCAAAAGCTATGTGAACAGCTGTGAGCTTATATTAATAGCCTGGGAACCTCCATGGGCATTACCCTTTTCCCAGGTTAAAATGAGAGGATAGTGGCACCCCACTAATGAAAATACTTTATTTAAGCATAGCAAGCCATATTAAAACATGAAAAGCCTAACGCTGGGTTCACATTGCGTTAAGTACAGTCCGCTGACAGCATCCGTTACATAGCGGCACTAACGCTATGTAACGGATGCGTTAGCGCACCCATTGACTGCCATTATGTAGCGCATCGCTAACGCATGTCATAATCAGCATGCGTTGGTGATGTGCCGTCATTCTGTGACGGACCCTCGGATGCAGTCTGCAGCGTTTTTGGGTCCGTCACCCCTAGTACAGATAGAGCCTCTGCGCCAGCGCGATCGCATAAACGCGACCTTTTTCGGCACTTGCATTAACGCAGTCCGTCAGCGTATGCACTGAATGGACTGCACTTAACGCAATGTGAACCTAGCCTTAGTCATAGGATATACCACTAAAATCAGCCAAAATAAATGTCAATGAACAACCAATCACAGATGCCAAATAATTACATATGCACAAGGTGTGGATGCAAACACAGCAGCAAAAAAAAACAAACATAGAAAAACATATCAATAAATATAAAATAGATCGTCTCTTGAGTTCATGCCCATCGGATATCTCGTGTCCAACTTTAAAATCCAGAATGCCTCCCTTGAAGTAAATAGTTTCTGTTTGTTTCCACCCCAAATGGGATTAAAAATCTTTTCAACAGCATAAAAAGC
Source organism: Ranitomeya imitator (assembly GCF_032444005.1). NCBI lineage: Eukaryota > Metazoa > Chordata > Amphibia > Anura > Dendrobatidae > Ranitomeya > Ranitomeya imitator. The sequence continues at coordinate 765,718,174 of NC_091284.1, read as the reverse complement.
AAAATGTGTGACGTCTCCTTGGTGAATATTCACAAAGTGTTTTGAGGCACTGGAGTCAGCCGCATTTTTGTTTTGAATATTGGCTAGATGTTCAGCTATGCGTTTCTTAATTTTTCATGTGGTGCAACCAACATATTGCATTTTGCATGACAAACAACAGATGCAGAAAATTACATATTGTGTATCACAATTCATGAAAGACGTAATCTTCTATGAAAAACCTAATAGATTTAGTTTTATCCAGTGCGTAAACGCACCATTACAATGATTACCAGCTGTGATGCAGTGACCCATGCTACAGCTAGGGGGCGCTGTGTGTGCTCCTCAGGATATGCATGAAGATGTATCTGTGGTTATAATGATGGTGAAACAGTGACTAGCAGATTTGTACATGGTCGATATGTGTCACAGAGGGAGTCTGCGCTGTAAGCCTGAAGTAATGTTGTTGTTATGGGACCTGTAGTCCCACAAGTGTTTGTATAATTGTGAAGGGAGACTTACAGGGCTAGTTATGAGAGCTGGGCGGGTTAAACTAGCCACACACACCTCCCATCTATGGGAGTGGTTACAACTACATAATGTGACCATGGTGTGGTCACATGGTCTGTAATGGTTCCTGTGTGTGGACATGAATGTTCTCTGCAATGAAGAGTGTGAGATCCCGGATGGCTTGTGTGTTGGAGTGTGTGGACTGGATCCCTGAATAGCACACTCTGAGGCCATCGATCTGAAGACTTGTGTGTTGAGAGATCCTGGGAGTAGGATCGGTTCCCTGAACAGTGCACTTAGAGACTTGTGTGTTGGATGGTCCCAGGTGGGGACGGACGTCCTGAACAGCATACGCAGTGGCCTGTGTTAAAGTCCTGGGAGTAGGATTTCCTGAATAGCAGAACCTGTGTTGGGAGTCCTGGAAATAGGACTTCCTGAAGAGCACATGGGAAGGAGTGGATGCAGAGTCTGCAGCGGCACTGCACTGGGGGAGCTACAGCCCATCTGAGGATCTGGAATGTCAGGTGGCCTAGTGAGCAAGGCATTGTCCGGGATGGTGATCCCAGGTTGGCAGCTTCCCTGAGAGAGGACTTACAGGAGTCATCGTGTGGAGCAGGAGCTCCTAGAAGGCAACTCAGAGTATGGGGAACTGTGTGCACTGACAAGGTATCATTAATGAACTGTGTGGTCTCCCACGGTAACTAGATGAAGTGAGGTCCAGTGTGTTTAGAGACTGCGAATCAATGTCGTGTGTGCTATATGACAAGAGACATTGATACGGCGTACGGACACCCTCGGGAACTAGTCAAGGAGGGCTGGCTGGTGTAGTGTCTGAACTGTGAGTTAAAAGCCGTATATGAAGTATCTAAGATAAAGCTGCAACTTAATGTCATCTGTTGGTGCCTATTGTGTTCCATGAAGAGTAATGGACTGCGCATGAACCGGTTTATGATGCCATAATAAACTGCATGAACTGTTTTTGGGAGAAAAACGTGCCTGTGTGACTGAATCCTGTTGCTAAGCGAGAGTCTCACAACACATGCAGTAAGCGCTGTCTCACACAGCACATTTGTAAAAATCAGTTGTAGACAACCAGGATTTAGGAGTAGAATGTTGCTTGAGAACACTAGGAGAAAGCGCATTACCTAAACTAAAACCTTTTCTTGCTACATATCTGCAGCCATTCCTGGTAATTTGACGTAATTTGTCATCCTGATCAACTACAGGTAAATATTTTTTCACTATATTTTTATTAAGTCAAATTGGGGACTATAGGGAGTAGAAAATGTAACAATGGAATATGAATCTGTAGGGGGAAGGGCTCTGATATGTGAAAGATCTAGGTTGTCTGCAAACCTTGTTGAAAGCTTCTCTAGTATTATGACAATTATAACCTCTATCTATCAATCGTTCAGTAACAACATGACTTTCCTGTAAAAAAAAATATCTTGATTAGAACATAAACGTTTGATTCTGTTAAACTCACCATACGGGATCGCCTTAAGGGTATGTTCACACGTTCAGGATTTCCATCCTTTTTTTTTCCTGACTGTTTTTTAAAAAACTGCAGCTCTTGGCAGAAAACGCAGGTCCTTTTTTTGGTCCTTTTTTGGTCCGTTTTTGATGCGTTTTTTGATGCGTTTTTTGATGCGTTTTTTTGATGCAGTTTTCTAGCCAGAGTCTGTGTGTTTTCTAGGAATTTTTTTAGGGTTAAAATGGCTGAAAATACCCTAACCCTACCCCTAACCCTACCCCTACCCCTACCCCTAACCCTACCCCTAACCCTAACCCTAACCCTACCCCTAACCCTACCCCTAACCCTAACCCTACCCCTAACCCTACCCCTACCCCTAACCCTAACCCTAACCCTACCCCTAACCCTACCCCTACCCCTATTCTAACCTTAGTGAAAAAAAAAAAATTCTTTATTTTTTTTATTGTCCCTACCTATGGGGGTGACAAAGGGGGGGGTGTCATTTACTATTTTTTTATTTTGATCACTGAGATAGGTTATATCTCAGTGATCAAAATGCACTTTGGAACGAATCTGCCGGCCGGCAGATTCGGCGGGCGCACTGCGCATGCGCCCGCCATTTTGCAAGATGGTGGCGCCCAGGGAGAAGACGGCCGGACGGACACCGGGACGCCGGGTGAGTATAAGGGGGGGAGATTAGGGCACAGGGGGGGCATCAGAGCACTGGGGGGGGGCATCGGAGCACTGGGGGGGGCATCGGAGCACGGGGGGGGCAGCCACACTCCGCCCACGCACTTCCGCCCGCTCCCCGCACTTCCTGCTGCAGCGGTTCTGCACATCAAACCGCAGTAAAACCCGCAGATATATTTTTGATCTGCGGGTTTTACTGCGGTTTGGACCTCACAATGGAGGTCTATGGGTGCAGAACCGCTGCGGCTCCGGAAAAAGAATTGACATGCTCCTTCTTTTTTCCGGGAGCTATTCAGCGCGTCTTTTTTTTTACAATTTCCGGACCATGTGCACAGTGTGTCCTGTTTTCCATAGGGTACAGTGTACTGTACCCTGCATGGAAAACAGCTGCGGAACCGCAGCGGCAAAACCGCCGCGGTTCCGCGGTAAAAAACGCACTGTGTGAACATGGCCTAATAGTATGTTTCGAATGAGAGGAGGAAGAAAGAAGTAAAGAGTTTCCTAAATTACATTTTCTATATGCCATAGTATGTATCTTATGTAAAATGGAATCACCTGTTAACAATACAGCCAAAAAAGGAATTTTTGTGCCTACAAGACTGATAGTAAAAGATAAATTTAAATCATTGGTATTAAGATACATATGAAATTTTTCCAGATCTGCTGTAGAACCCTGCCAAATAAAGATCAAATCATCCACATATCTGCCAAACCAATATATATCCTCAGCAAAAGAATTAGAATCATTGAAAAGAAAATGTTCCTCCCACCAAGCCATGTACAAAATTGCAAGCGAAGGGGAAAATTTCGAGCCCATAGGAGCACCAAGAATTTGTAAAAAAAAAAAAAAATTTAATCCCAAGAAATATTTAGAATTGAGATTAATCAGTAAGTGATACATTTTAATGGCTAACTGAAAAGATGGTAACAAATTGCAAGCTTTCGAGACTACTCAGGCCTCTTCATCAGACATAGACTAAAAGAAATTCTGGAGAATCACATATTTATGCAAAAAAAATCACAGAAAAAAAAACAAAAAAAACATGGATAAGACAGGTGACCTGAAGCAGAATTACCATGGGTGAAAAACAGTTATGTCCATAAATATTGGACCAGTTCTTAGATAGGGAATGTTTTATTGTCCTCTGATTGGGGTCTGGTTCTGTTGTGATGACCCCACATGGTCTGAAGGGCAATTTCCTTAGTTCCTTAGTTAATGTAAAAAGACATAAATCCATGCGACACATTCATTCCTGCACTAAGACTGTCAAAGGTCGTCATCAGTTTATATTCCCATATTCTTCTGTCTCTTTGAGATTTGAATTTCAGGTATACATGAGTTGGCCAATTTATGTGCTAAACGCTCTCATTTTTTCATATTTCTAGTGCAGTAATGCAGTTCAATTTTCATGTTTCATGTTTGCATGTTTTAGCGCCGCAGTGTGTTGCCTTATTTATTTTACTGTATACAAGTTGGTGACTCTAGGTTCAGCACCTGTTCACACTTAGTCTATGTTTGGATGTAACAGTCAGTTTTTTTAAATTTGAATTCATTAGCCTTCTGACTGCGCACTCCACCACCTCTTAGCCACAGGTGTTTTAATCGCAGCAGGTCCATTACCCCTACACAGTGAAAGAGAAATTTAGTCTAAGAAGAGGATTCACAGGTTCCCATTCAGATGAAGACATCTATTCTCAGCGAGGAAAGGAAAGTTTAGAACCTGGTATACGAGAGATGCCTTAATGTGGCTACCAGGTACACATGAATTGGCCAATTTATGCACTAAATGCTCTAATTTTTTCATATTTCTAGTGCAGTAATGCAGTTCAGTTTTCATGTTTCATGTTTGCATGTTTTAGCGCCGCAGTGTGCTGCCTTATTTATTTGATTGTCTTTGAGATTTGAAGTTACCTTTTAAAACAAGTAATTTCATGTCCATAATGTTATGATTAGGGAGACAAAACTGTATTGCCACAGGTAGATCCATTCTTTTTTCTCTTACTGTATGGCGATGAGAGTTCTTTCTTGTTCTCAGTTTCTGCCCTGTCTCCCCTACATACAGACCCCCAGTTGGACATTTAGTACAAATAATTAGGTACACCACATTAACCCCTTCATGACATGCCCCGTACTAGTACGGCGCATGTCGTGTCTCCCCCTTTGATGTGGGCTCCGGCGGTGAGCCCACATCAAAGTCGCGACATGTCAGCTGTTTTGTACAGCTGACATGTGCGCGCAATAGCGGCGGATGAAATCGCTATTCACCCGCCGCTATTAAGTTGTTAAATGCCGCTGTCAAACGCAGACAGCGGCATTTAACCGGCGCTTCCGGCCGGGCGGCTGGAAATGATGTAATTGCCGACCCCCGTCACATGATCAGGGGTCGGCGATGCATCAGGAAGGTAACCATAGAGGTCCTCAAGACCTCTATGGTTACTGATGCCGGCCTGCTGTTAGCGCCCCCCCCGTGGTCGGCGCTCATAGCACACCTGCATTTCTGCTACATAGCAGCGATCTGATGATCGCTGCTATGTAGCAGAGGCGATCAGGTTATGCCAGCTTCTAGCCTCCCATGGAGGCTATTGAAGCATGGCACAAGTAAAAAAAAATGTTTTTAAAAATATGAAAAAAATATAAAAAATATAAAAGTTTAAATCACCCCCCTTTCGCCCCATCCTAAATAAAACAATTAAAAAAAAAACCCTACACGTATTTGGTATCGCCGTGTTCAGAATCGCCCGATCTATCAATAAAAAAAAAAGCATTAACCTGATCGCTAAACAGCGTAGCGAGAAAAAAAATTCAAAACGCCAGAATTACGTTTTTTTGGTCGCCATGACATTGTATTAAAATGCAATAACGGGCGATCAAAAGAACGTATCTGCACCGAAATGGTATCATTAAAAACGTCAGCTCAGCACGCAAAAAATAAGCCCTCACCCGACCCAGATAACGAAAAATGGAGACGCTTCGGGTATCGGAAAATGGCACTTCACCACTTGGATAAAAAAAAACCTAGACATGTTAGATGTCTATGAACTCGTAATGACCTAGAGAATCACAATGGCAGGTCAGTTTTACCATTTAATGAACCTAGCAAAAAAGCAAAACAAAAAACAAGTGAGCGATTGCACTTTTTTTGCAATTTCACCGCACTTGGAATTTTTTTCCCGTTTTCTAGTAAAAGACATGGTAAAACCAATGGTGTCGTTCAAAAGTACAACTCGTCCCGCAAAAAATAAGCCCTCACATGACCATATTGACGGAAAAATAAAAAAGTTATGGCTTTGGGAAGGAGGGAAGTGAAAAATGAAAAAGCAAAAACGAAAAAGGGCCGCGACTTGAAGGGGTTAAAAGTGACGCAGCTGAAAGTACCTGGTATCTTGTAGTCCTGATGTGAATTGGGTATCTTTATCTTGTCCGTGGTCATTATAAATGGATAGGTTTTACATTTTTTCTGATTGCAAGGAAAGGTACCTGCAGCTGTTGGAGAGGACAGGGAGCTTTTGACAATGATGCTTCTTAGATTTGGGGGCTGCCTAAAATACAGTAGTGGGGGGTCTGGAAAAATGGATTGTAAGCGGGTATCTTTTTGTAGTAAAGGTTGTAATTTCCGTGCAGCTCCCCTTAGCACCTCCAGATTTGGATTGTAGGTGACTACTAGAGGTACCCAGTTATATTCATATTTAGCTTTGTAATGTTGCAGGTGATTCCTTGATATTCTGGTGGCTCTTGTAATCTGGTTTTCAATTGTTCTTGGATGGTAGCCCTGATTCAAAAAGGTCTTTCTGAGGCGACCAAGGTGTTCATCCCTATCCATGGAGTTGGAACAAATACGATTGTATCTGATGGCTTGGCTGTAGACAATAGAGTTTTTTATGTGTTTTGGATGGAAACTGTCCCATTTAAGGTATGTTGGACACTCGATAGGCTTCTGATACAGAGATGTCTCTATTTTATTGTTGTGCAGCTTAGGGATGGTGTCCAAAAAGTTAATTTCAGTATAGGAGTAGTTGAGTGTCAAGTTGATGGTGGGAAGAAATTGATTAATCTGTTCATGGAACGTCTTTAGCTGTGGCTCAGACTCCGTCCAGATGATTAAAATGTCATCAATGTAGCGGAAGTAGGTCAGAGGCCTGATGGGACATGAGGACAAAAAGTCGCCTTCAAGCTTGGCCATGAAAAGATTTGCATACTGTGGAGCCATTTTACTTCCCATTGCTGTGCCAGTCTCCTGTAGATAGATTTTGTTGTCAAATTCAAAGTAATTGTGGGTGAGGATGAATTTTATAAGTTTCACCACAGAATCCGCATCAGTCCCTGTGTTTTCCAGGAAGAATTTGCAGGCATTTAATCCATCCTGGTGTGGGATATTGGAGTACAAAGATTCCACATCCATGGTGGCCAGGATGGTTCCTTCTGGTAGAGGACTGTTGTGAATTCTGTGGCAGAGCTCCCTCCTGTGGTCACAAGTGGTACTGCGGCTTCTGAGTTTCCTTCCTCAGGTTGTGTGGTGAAGTCGTTAGGTGCTGCTCTATTTAACTCCACCTAGTGCTTTGCTCCTGGCCTCCAGTCAATGTTCTAGTGTTGGTCTTGTTTCCTCCTGGATCGTTCCTGTGGCCTGTCTTCCTGCATAAGCTAAGTTTTGCTTGTGTTATTTTTGTTTGCTATTTTTTCTGTCCAGCTTGCTTAATTGGTTATTCTTGCTTGCTGGAGGCTCTGGGACGCAGAGGGAGCGCCTCCGTACCGTTAGTCGGTGCGGAGGGTCTTTTTGCCCCCTTTGCGTGGTTGTTTGTAGGGTTTTGTGTTGACCGCAAAGCAATCTTTTCTATCCTCGGTCTGTTCAGTAAGTTGGGCCTCACTTTGCTAAATCTATTTCATCTCTGCGTTTGTATTTTCGTCTCAACTCACAGTCGTATGTGGGGGGCTGCCTTTTCCTTTGGGGTGTTTCTCTGAGGCAAGGTAGGCTTATTTTTCCTTCTTGGGCCTGGCTAGTTTCTCGGGCTGTGCCGAGTTGCATAGGGAGCGTTGGGTGCAATCCACGGCTGCCTCTAGTGTGGTTGGATAGGATTAGGGATTGCGGTCAGCAGTTACCACGTCTCAGAGCTCGTCCTATGTCTTTTGGTTATTGTCATATAAGCCGACCCGAGTATAAGCCGACCCCCCTAATTTTGCCACAAAAAACTGGGAAAACTTAATGACTCGAGTATAAGCCTAGGGTGGGAAATGCAGCAGCTACTGGTAAATTTCAAAAATAAAAATAGATACCAATAAAAATAAAATTAATTGAGACATCAGTAGGTTACGTGTTTTTGAATATCCATATTGAATCAGGAGCCCCATATAATGCTCCATACAGTTCATGATGGGCCCCATAAGATGTTCCATATTAAAATACGCCCCATATAATGCTCCATATACAAATATGCCCCATATAATGCTCCATACAGTTCATTGTGGCCCCATAGATGCTCCATATACAAATATGCCCCATATAATGCTCCATACAGTTCATTATGGCCCCATAAGATGCTCCATATACAAATATGCCCCATATAATACTCCATACAGTTCATTATGGCCCCATAGATGCTCCATATACAAATATGCCCCATATAATGCTCCATGTAGTTCATTATGGCCCCATAGATGCTCCATATACAAATATGCCCCATATAATGCTCCATGCAGTTCATTATGGCCCCATAAGATGCTCCATATACAAATACTAGATGGTGGCCCGATTCTAACGCATCGGGTATTCAAGAATATGCATGTCCACGTAGTATATTGCACAGTCCACATAGTATATTGCCCAGCCACGTAGTATATTGCCCAGTCACGTAGTACATTGCCCAGTCACGTAGTACATTGCCCAGTCACGTAGTATATTGCCCAGTCACGTAGTATATTGCCCAGCCACGTAGTATATTGCCCAGCCACGTAGTATATTGCCCAGCCACATAGTATATTGCCCAGCCACATAGTATATTGCCCAGCCACATAGTATATTGCCCAGCCACGTAGTATATTGCCCAGCCACATAGTATATTGCCCAGCGACGTAGTATGCAGCACAGAGCCACATAGTATATTGCCCAGCCACGTAGTATATTGCCCAGCGATGTAGTATACAGCACAGAGCCACGTAGCATACAGCACAGAGCCACGTAGTATATTGCCCAGTCACGTAGTATATAACACTGCCCACACAGTATATAACAGTGGCCACGTAATATCTAGCACAGTCCACGGAGTATATCACACAGCCCCCGCAATATATCACACTGCCCATGTAGTATATAGCAGCCACACAGTATCTAACACAGCCCACACAGTATACAGCAGTGTGGGCACCATATCCCTGTTAAAAAAATAATTAAAATAAAAAATAGTTATATACTCACCCCTTAGGATCCACCGAAGTGATAGGCGCGCGGCTGCCGTCATCTTCCGTTCCCAGGATGCATTGCGAAATTACCAAGATGACTTAGCAGTCTCGCGAGACCGCTAAGTCTTCTGGGTAATTTCGCAATGCATCACTGGGAACGGAAGATGGCGGCAGGCGCGAGCGGCTCGCCGGACAACGGAGGGTGAGTATAGCAGGTTTTTTGTTTTTTTATTATTTTTAACATTGCATTTTTTTACTATTGATGCCGCATAGGCAGCATCAATAGTAAAAAGTTGGGAACACACAGGGTTAATAGCAGCAGTAACGGAATGCGTTACCCGCGGCATAACGTGGTCCGTTACCACCGGTATTAACCCTGTGTGAGCGGTGACCGGAGGGGAGTATGCGGGTGCCGGGCACTGACTGTGGGGAGTAAGGAGCGGCCATTTTCTTCTGAACTGTGCCCGTCACTGATTGGTCTTGGCTGTTTTGCCACAACCAATCAGCGACTTGGATTTCCATGACAGACAGAGGCCGCGACCAATGAATATCCGTGACAGACAGACAGACGGAAGTGACCCTTAGACAATTATATAGTAGATGCCCCATATAATGCTCCATACAGTTCATTATAACCCCATAAGATGCTCCATATAATGCTCCCTACAGTTCATTATGGCCCCATAAGATGCTCCATATACAAATATGTCCCATATAATTCTCCATACAGTTCATTATGGCCCCTTAGATGCTCCATATACAAATATGCCCCATATAATGCTCCATACAGTTCATTATGGCCCCATAGATGCTGCATATACAAATATGCCCCATATAATGCTCCATACAGTTCATTATGACCCCATAAGATTTTCCATATACAAATATGCCCCATATAATGCTCCATACAGTTCATTATGGCCCCATAATATGCTCCATATACAAATATGCCCCATATAATGCACCATATAGTTCATTATGGCCCCATAGATGCTCCATATACAAATATGCCCCATATAATGCTCCATACAGTTCATTATGGCCCCATAAGATGCTCAATATACAAATATGTCCCATATAATGCTCCATACAGTTCATTATGGGCCCATAGATGCTCCATATACAAATATGCCCCATATAATGCACCATACAGTTCATTATAGCACCACAGATGCTCCATATACAAGTATGCCCTATATAATGCTCCATACAGTTCATTATGGCCCCATAAGATACTCCATATACAAATATGCCCCATATGATGCTCCATACAGTTCATTATGGCCCAATAGACGCTCCATATAACAATGTGCACATATAATGCTGCTGCTGCAATTAAAAAAATGACACTCACCCGTCGTTGCTGCCCGCTGCTCCTCAGCGTCCCGTCTCTCCGCACTGACTGTTCAGGCAGAGGGCGGCACGCACACTAATATGTCATTGCGCCCTCTGACCTGAACAGTCACTGCAGAGGACATGGAAGACGGAGCGGCGCCGACGCTGGTATGAGGGACAGGTGAATATCAAATACTCACCTGCTCCCGGCGCAGTCCCTGGCAGCTTCTCCGGGACATATGGTCTCCGGTGCCCGCAGCTTCCTCCTCTGATCAGTGGTCACTGGTACCGCTCATTACAGTAATGAATATGCGGCCCCACCCCTATGGGAGTGGAGTCCATATTCATTACTTTAATGAGCAGTACCACGTGACCGCTGAACAGAGGAAGGTGCCGGCGCCGGAGACCATGGGACATGCAGGTACCGTGTCAGGAACGCCAGGAGCAGGTGAGTATGTGACCGTCGTCGCTCCCCTCACCCGCCGACCCCCCCACCTTCCATGACTCGCATATAAGCCGAGAGGGGCACTTTCAGCCCATTTTTTGGGGCTGAAAATCTCGGCTTATACTCGAGTGTATACGGTAAACTGAATTAGGTGAAACAAGCCCGAAGGCTCCTGTATATATCCAATGGCATGTGGGGGTTCTAGAAATAGCGCTGACTACTGAGATGAACAAGTCATAGATCTCCAATGACTTTTGCACCCCAGTCTCAGACTGGGCAGACCAGGTGATGGTGTAGTTTTTAGTGTGCTGCATTGATCTTGCGTTATTGCAGTCTGTAACACCTTTGTCGTGGCTTCTGTGCCTGCTGGTGCTACTGCTGCTGATGTTCCTAAAAAATTTTTGAAATGTGGAGACTCCAAGTTGTGTCTCCATCTGGTGGGTTGCCTGTAGTGGAAGGGGTGTCAAAGCTCCATTATACTATTTCTCTCTAGGGCTTCCAGACCAGCAGGCCTGCACTTACTTTCAGTCAACTACCTGTATTACTATCCTTGAATGTGTTAAACAATAGTAGTCTACTAAGCTGATATTTGTGCCACCTAAGTGTGGCTAAGCACAAAAGCAGCTGGAGCTGTTGCATGAGGTATCAGTGCTCCCGGCACAGGAGGCCTACACCAGTCCCTCACCCACCTCTTAATTTGAACTTAAATTCAAAGCTGTTAATGCTGGCTCGGATCCTGGTTCATAAATAGCCCATGCCTGACTGCTGCTGTGCCATTATAAATTTTTTACTGTGGGTCAATTGATGTCACTTTTCCTGGTGTCTGACCCCAATTTTTGGAAATGTTTGGACTCCAAGTTGGGTCTCCTTCATTTGTGTTGCCTGAATTTGGCAAGGTTCTTAGCACACCAGGCCTACACCTGTCACTCATTCACCTGTTACTGATCAATGTTTAAGCTAGAAATGCTGGACCAAGCCTTTTCCCAGGTCCTGGCATCCATGCTGCGCAATTATACTATTTGTACTCTGAGTCAGTTGGGCAATTGGAGAATTGTGACAAGGGTAATTGGGGTGCCACCTCTGAAGACTGTACTGTGTGTGATGTTAAGGTAGAGGAAGAGGAAGTGAGCCACTTGATGCGGAACTTGCCATCCACTGGAGCACATGCTCTTTCTGGTCCTCATCTACAAGGTGTACCACTGCCAAAGAAAGGGAGTTGAGTAGCCAACCAAGTAACAAAAGTTGTCAGTTGTTTTTGGATAGGACGAGCTGGTGTTTGTTCAGTAGAGCTTTCAGTAACATTACCACCTACCCCATGTACACCTTGAACACCAAGCCTATACACCATACACCACGACCTTGCTTTTTCCCATACATGTTGGAAGTACTCTTCCCCTCTTTTAACCAGCTGTTTCACAACTCTAGGCCCAGATCTGTCAGTCACCTGTCACTAAATTAATAATCAGTATTTATTGGCTGAGATTGTGTGGCTGGACCACAGAATTAACACAAAAGATTTAGATGCTGAAATGTATACTTATGGCTGGACAACTCAATTTGCACAAAAAGATCTAGATTCTGAAAGGCAAACTCCTGGCTGGGCCACACTAATAGCAGAAAGGATTTAGATTCTGAAATGTGGCCTGTTGTCTGGACCACACTATTAGCAGAAAGGATTTAGATTCTGAAATGTGGCCTGGTGTCTGGACCACATTATTAGCAGAAAGGATTTAGATTCTGATATGTGGCCTGTTGTCTGGACCACACTATTAGCAGAAAGGATTTAGATTCTGATATGTGGCCTGGTGTCTGGACCACACTATTAGCAGAAAGGATTTAGATTCTGTAATGTGGCCTGGTGTCTGGACCACACTATTAGCAGAAAGGATTTAGATTCTGATATGTGGCCTGTTGTCTGTACCACACTATTAGCAGAAAGGATTTAGATTCTGATATGTGGCCTGTTGTCTGGACCACACTATTAGCAGAAAGGATTTAGATTCTGACATGTGGCCTGTTGTCTGGACCACACTATTAGCAGAAAGGATTTAGATTCTGATATGTGGCCTGGTGTCTGGACCACACTATTAGCAGAAAGGATTTAGATTCTGTAATGTGGCCTGGTGTCTGGACCACACTATTAGCAGAAAGGATTTAGATTCTGATATGTGGCCTGTTGTCTGTACCACACTATTAGCAGAAAGGATTTAGATTCTGATATGTGGCCTGTTGTCTGGACCACACTATTAGCAGAAAGGATTTAGATTCTGACATGTGGCCTGTTGTCTGGACCACACTATTAGCAGAAAGGATTTAGATTCTGATATGTGGCCTGTTGTCTGGACCACACTATTAGCAGAAAGGATTTAGATTCTGAAATGTGGCCTGTTGTTTGGACCACACTATTAGCAGAAAAGATTTAAATACTGAAATGTGCCTGATGGCTTTACCTCACAATTTGCACAAAGGATTTATATTCTGAAATGTGAACTCCTGGCTGGACCACACAACTAACACCAAGGATTAAGATGATGAAATTTGGACTTCTGGATGGACAACACAATTGTCACAAAGGATTTAGATGCTTAAATGTATACTGCTGGCTGGACCACACAATTTGCACTAAAGATTTAGATTCTGAAATGTGGACTCCTGGTTGGACCACACTATTAGCACAAACTATTAAGATTCAGAAATGTAGACTCCCGGCATGACCACACTATTAGCACAAACTATTTAGATTCTGAAATGTGGACTCCTGGCTATACCACGCTATTATCATAAATGATTTAGATGCTGGAAGGTCGATTTTACACAGGACCCTCTCTATCTGAACTGACTATTGTAGCAGCAGCAGCAAGAACAGCCTCTCTCCACTGTTAAACTGATAAAATGGCTCAAGAACAATATGTCTGCTTTTTATATAGAGAGGGACATGTGACTTCAGCAGCCAATGACAGAAGTCCTTGGGTCTAGACGGTGTGAATGGTTTCTGCGCCCTGACTGGCTGCCGGAATGCCCTCCCCTCATCAAACAGTTCCCCCTCCACTCATCATACAGAACCACTATCCTTACCAAAGTCCAACCAAAAGCATTAGTGGAAACTCGATCATTTGCCGAACTTGGGAGGAATTTTGCAGATTTTCAGAAAATGCTCGGGAATCCGAACACGAACCCAAATATGTAAGGTTCATGCTGACTTTGAGATTGGCTAACATTTTAAGAACAAGTTCTCTCATCTCTAGTCATTACTGAACAAAAACTTTGAAAGATTTGTAACAATATCACAGATCACAAAGCAAGCAAGATTGTTGACCATTTTTCTTGAAGACTATTTAGAAGGTTACTGAAAGGATGAGGGTTCTAGAGGTCCTACGGATAGTGACTAACGTCCATACTTGATAGAAACACGTACTTCAATTTGGGAAGCAAAGAAACAATGTAAAAAAATTTGTAGGAAGGTGAAAATAGCCTTTAACAACGTCTAAAAAGAAAACCATTGCCTCCTTGTGGTGATTTATGGCAAAGCAGTCAATTACATAACAGCGAAAAAGGACATTTAATTTTAAATTTATAACAAATTAATAGAGATGATCACATCTTTTGAAACTCAAACTTGCCAGGTTCGATTACTTTTTTTAAAAATTTTGATGCGCAATGAAGAGATTTTCCACGAATTGCGAAACTGCAAGGCCTTGTATTCCCCTAAAATAACATGTATAACACTCTAAAGGTCTCGTAGGACTGTATCCAACCACTTTTAAGATTTTTAACACAAACATAGACTTAGTAATAGTAAAGTGAACTCAGTTTAGAAACAGGTAACCTGGTAGTAACCAACAGCCTGTTTAACAGCACAGCGCACTGTGCGCACGGATTGTTCAAGTTTTTTTTTTTTTATAAAACAGTCCAAAAATTATGCCCCTTAAGCTACTTTCACACATCAGGTTTTTTGTTTCAGGCTAAATCCGGCTCTTTGGATAAAAAACGGAACCGGACAAAAAAAAACGGAACCGTTTTTCCCCCTTAGCGCCGTATTGCACCGTATTGCCCAGCGTTTCTTCCGTATTTTCGGGATTCAGCGAACATTCGATTCTGGCGTCTGTAAAAAACATCTACTGTAACATTTTTTGTCTCCGGCGAAAAAGCCTAAAGCGCCGGATCCGGCGCTTCCAGCTGTTTGCTAGAATGGAAGCCTATGGGAGCCGGAAGGTGCCGGATCCAGAAAAAGGCGGATCCGGCGGCCTGATCCATTTTTTTAAACTGAGCATGCTCCAATTTTTTTTTTATCCAATAATCTAGATAGGCTAGCCGGATCCATCAAAAAAACGGATCCGTCGCATCAGTTTTTCACAATCTGCGCCGGATCCAGTTTTTCCAACATTCGTCGGATTTAACCTGAAACAAAAAACCTGATGTATGAAAGTAGCCTAAGTCATTTGTGGCCAGTCAAACCATTCTTTGCAGAACTGACTCAAACTGACAGTGTGGCCATGAGCGGTAACATGAACTTTCTGTCATGATACGAGTTATGTGCCCTAAATTCTATCACCCTCTCTACTCTCCCCATCACCTAAAGTAATATGCTTGCCAAAGGCAAAAGGATACAACTGTAAATGGCATTTAGCTACTGCATTCCCTGCTACACATTTACCGTATATATGCTCTATTATTATTATTATTTAACGACCTTGAACTCGAACTTGTCATGGTGGCTTAACCCCTTAACAACTGCAGATACGCCTTCTAACGGTGTCACTTAAGGGTACTTATTCCTCAGTGCCGCTTTTTAATGGCACTGAGATATAAGGGTATAGCGCCCCCCAAAATCTCCGCTGTCTTCTTTCAGGAAGAAAATGGCGAGCGCATGCACAGTGCGCCTGCCGAGATATGCCGGCCGGCACCCAGCAACAGTAGATTTTTCCTATTGGTTCATTTTGCTCACTGTGATAGACCCTATCACAGTGATCAAAATAAAATAGTACATGAAACCACCTAGGTAAAAATAATACAATTAAAAAAAGTATTATGGTTAGGGTTGGGGCTAGAACTAAGGTAAGCGTTGGGCTAGGGTTAGGGTTGGGGCTAGGGTTGTGGTGTTGGGGTTAGGGTTGTGGTTAGTGTTATGGTTGGAATTAGGGTTAGAGGTGTGTTGGGGATAGGGTTCGTGTTAGGACTGTGTTAGGATTGGAGTTAGTTGGGGGGTTCCACTTTTTAAGTACATCAGGGGGTCTCCAAACACTCGCCATTAATTCCAGCCAATTTTGCCCTCAAAAAGTCAAACGGTGCTCCCTCCCTTCTGAGCCCTTGCATGAGCCCAAACAGTGGCTTTCCTCCACATACAGGGTGTCAGCATACTCAGGAGAAACTGCACAACAAATTGTGTGGTCCACATGTGGTGCCCCAGGGTCCTGGTCATCACAGTAGCATTGCTTTCCTCACAGAGAGAGTGATGTTACGTTTGGAGACAAGAAGGGATAACTGTCACCAGGTAAACACAAGCATGCAACACATTCATACTCCAGGCCACCAGGGGGAGCTTTTGATCCTATTTTCTAGGTGACTCCCAATATATATGGTAGTTTTGGAGGGAAAGGTCAGAACAGTTCTTGCCAGAAAACAGGCTGGATCAATCTGAGGCAGAAGAGGGTTTACGGAGCTGTGTAGCCACAGTGCTGCAGCTCCTGGAAAGAGACTTACAGAAAGCCGAATAGATTGCAGTGAGCATGTAGGAGGGCGAAAGCACAGGAGAGGATACCAGCAGGAGACCAGCCACGAGCAGGCTGCCTCCTTCTGAGGCGCAGAGACCGGTAGCCGGAACACCGAGGTTGTAAGGTCCACTACGACTTACAGCAGAGACCGGCAGGACAGCTGAACTCCACGTTACCTGTCCACCTTAATACCCAGTAGACATTGTGACACATTTAGAGCCCGGGGCATGCTAGAGTCCCTATAAACAGACTCAATTCACCAGTCATACGCGTTATGTCCTATCCTATATGGGGGACAGAGAGAGAGAGAGAGACCATCTGTGAGGACCTTATCTGAAGCTATAGGCAGTAAGGGACTACAACACCACGGCGCTAGATGAAGGCTTTGATTTCCACCTGGACAAGGGGACTCCTAACTTGCCTCCAAGCCGGCCGGACCCTGCCTGCCCTGCGATCTGGTGCCCTGGACTGTGGCTGCCTGAGGACTTCAGTAAACAAAGTAAAGAGACTGCAAACCTGTGTCCTCGTTCTTTACTGTGCCATTCACCATCTTCCATCCACACACCGGGAGCCCTGGGGATATACTTCACCTGTGGGAAGTTATACCATCTAGTTGCCATAACATCACCCCAGAGGACCCCTTAAGGCAGCGTTGGTCCCCACTGACCGAATACCAAAGGTGGAGTCACAAACTTTATTCCCTTTAAAGACCTTTCCCTTTCAACGTTGATGCCAAGGGACATGGACCGGGTCGCAGCCACCGTGACATCCCCCCATCTGCACACAGGACCCGGTTCCGAGTACCCCACTGCCCTGTGGGCGCGTCACATATTCTCCTGATACCCTTGTGAAAATAAAGTTAGGTTCCAAAGTAAATTTTTTGTGAAAAACGTGAAATGTTCATTTTTTCTTTCCACATTGCTTTAGTTCTCGTGAAGCACCTGAAGGGTTAATAAACTTCTTGAATGCGGTTTTGTGCACCATGAGGGGTGCAATTTTTAGAATGGTGTCTCTTTGGGGTATTTTCTGTTATATTGACCCCCAAACTCACTTCAAATGTGAGGTAGTCAATTAAAAAAAATTGTTTGGTAAATTTTGTGGGAAAAATGGGAAAAATGAGAAATCGCTGGTCAACATTTAACCCTTATAAAGTCCTAACAAAAAAAATATGTTTCCAAACTTGTGCTGATGTAAAGTAGGCATGTGGGAAATGTTATTTCTTAAATATTTTGTGCGATATGACTCTCTGATTTAAGGGCACAAAAATTAAAAGTTTGAAAATTGCAAAATTTTCAGAATTTTTGCCAAATTTCCATTTTTTTAATAAATAAACGCAAGTCATATTGAAGACATTTTATCGCTAACATGAAGTACAATATGTCACGAAAAAACAATCTCAGAATCAGTGGGACCCATTAAAACATTCCAGAGCTATGACCTCATAAATTGACAGTGGTCAGAAGAATTATAAAAATTGGCTTGGTCATTAAGTACAAGATTGGCTCTGTCTCTAAGAGGTTAATGGGAGATCGATCTTGTGCAAGCCTAGACAGGTCCACCAGAGTCTTCCCCACCATTATCTTCATTGTATCAAGCCATCGGGTTGTTGGTTTTCCTCTTTACCTTGTCCCTTCTATTCTTCAGACCATGATGTCCTTCTCCTGTGATTGCTCTCTTCATATTATGTGTCCAAAGTAGCAAAGTCGTAGCTCTGATATTCCTCCTTATTGGCAGTGCTATACCATGTGATGCAATAGCTGCAAGGCATTATGGGGCAGGCTACATGGTCATGCCTGAAGTCATATGAGCCTACAGTGGTTGTTGAAATATGTAAACCAGAACCCCACCAGTTGACTCCATATTAGAAACTTTACTGCCTAAGGAATTCACCTAGGGTATAGTGAGTATTTTAAGTCCATAGGTGCCTCACAGAATTTTATAACATGGAGACGTGGAAATATGACCATTTAGTTGTAAAAATAAAATTTTTGAATTTGCTGAAAAGTGCACAAGGGTTAATGGGTGAAACTGGACCCCATAATTTATTGCACAGTTTCTCCCAAACACAGTGATGACCCATACAGTGGGGGAATAAGTATTTGATCCCTTGATGATTTTGTAAAGGTACCGTCACACTAAGCGACGCTGCAGCGATACCGACAACGATCCGGATCGCTACAGCGTCGCTGTTTGGTCGCTGGAGAGCTGTCACACATTCCGCTCTCCAGCGACCAACGATGCCGGTAACCAGGGTAAACATCGGGTAACTAAGCGCAGGGCCGCGCTTAGTAACCCGATGTTTATCCTGGTTACCATCCTAAAAGTAAAAAAAACAAACACTACATACTTACCTACAGCCGTCTGTCCTCCAGCGCTGTGCTCTGGACTCCTCCTGTACTGTCTGTGTGAGCACAGCGGCCGGAAAGCAGAGCGGTGACGTCACCGCTCTGCTTTCCGGCTGACCGACGCTCACAGCCAGTACAGGAGGAGTGCAGAGCACAGCGCTGGAGGACAGACGGCTGTAGGTAAGTATGTAGTGTTTGTTTTTTTTACTTTTAGGATGGTATCCAGGGTAAACATCGGGTTACTAAGCGCGGCCCTGCGCTTAGTTACCCGATGTTTACCCTGGTTACCAGCGAAGACATCACTGAATCGGTGTCACACACGCCGATCCAGCGATGTCTGCGGGGAGTCCAGCGACCAAATAAAGTTCTGGACTTTCTTCCCCGACCAGCGACAGCACAGCAGGGGCCTGATCGCTGCTGCCTGTCACACTGGACGATATCGCTAGCGAGGACGCTGCAACGTCACGGATCGCTAGCGATATCGTCTAGTGTGACGGTACCTTTAGTTTGCCCACTGACAAAGACATGAACAGTCTATAATTTTAAGAGTAGGTTAATTTTAACATTGAGAGATAGACTATCAAAAATAAAATCCAGAAAATCACATTGTATAAATTATATAAATGTATTTGCATTTTGCAGTGAGAAATAAGCATTTGATGCTCTACCAACCATTAAGAGCTCTGAGTCCTACAGACCAGTTAGATGCCCCTAATCAACTCGTTACCACAAGACGGTAAGATGAGCAATGCAGAAAATGACCCCGGGTGATGATGTGGAGGCGTCTTAGACTGGATTCAAGCGGGTGGTGGAGCAGGGGAAGTTACCACCCAAGCAGTGGGCAAAGGTGCTGGCCCCCTATTTGACTGGTGAGCCCCAAAAGGCCTATTATGATCTGGCATTACAAGATACGCAAGAGTATCCCAAGTTAAAAATTGACATTTTGGCATGAGCGGGATTGACTATGTCAGTGAGAACACAAAGGGTTCACCACTGGGCATATTATGGGGATAAACCGCCTCAGTCCTAAATGTTTGACCTACTGCATCTGGTGCAAAAATGGCTGCAGACAGAATCCTCCACTCCAGCCAAGATGGTCATGCGAGTTGTCATGGACAGATTCATGTACTCCCTTCCTAGGCCAGTGCAGACCTGGGTTGCCCAGGGAAATCCCTGAAATGCAGATGAACTGGTGGGCCTAGTGGAACGGATCTAGGTGATCGAGAGGTACCTAAGGAAACCAGGGGGTGGTTCATCCCCATAATGGAGTACCCAGTGTCATCTGTGTCCCAAAATAGGGGTAGTAGAGTCACGAATGGGGGGGGGAGTCCTAGAGGTCCCATTTCACAGGATTGCCATGGACCTTGTGGGGTCCCTGGTTAGGCTACTTTCACACTAGCGTTTTTTGCAATCCGTCGCAATACTTCTTTTAGGGCAAAAAATTGATCCTGCAAATGTACTCGCAGGATGCGTTTTTTGCCCACAGACTTGTATTAGCGACGGATTTCCACACGTCGCTTCCGTCGTGCACTGGATCCGTCGTGTTTTACATAGTAACATAGTAACATAGTTAGTAAGGCCGAAAAAAGACATTTGTCCATCCAGTTCAGCCTATATTCCATCATAATAAATCCCCAGATCTACGTCCTTCTACGGAACCTAATAATTGTATGATACAATATTGTTCTGCTCCAGGAAGACATCCAGGCCTCTCTTGAACCCCTCGACTGAGTTCGCCATCACCACCTCCTCAGGCAAGCAATTCCAGATTCTCACTGCCCTAACAGTAAAGAATCCTCTTCTATGTTGGTGGAAAAACCTTCTCTCCTCCAGACGCAAAGAATGCCCTCTTGTGCCCGTCACCTTCCTTGGTATAAACATATCCTCAGAGAGATATTTGTATTGTCCCCTTATATACTTATACATGGTTATTAGATCGCCCCTCAGTCGTCTTTTTTCTAGACTAAATAATCCTAATTTCGCTAGTCTATCTGGGTATTGCAGTTCTCCCATCCCCTTTATTAATTTTGTTGCCCTCCTTTGTACTCTCTCTAGTTCCATTATATCCTTCCTGAGCACCGGCGCCCAAAACTGGACACAGTACTCCATGTGCGGTCTAACTAGGGATTTGTACAGAGGCAGTATAATGCTCTCATCATGTGTTTTGGCGGACTATCGTCACAAAAAAAGTTCAATGTAACTTTTTTTGTCCGTCACTCCCGCCATTTTCGACCGCGCATGCGCGGCCGAAACTCCGCTCCCTCCTCCACGGACTGCAGAATGGGCAGCGGATCCGTGAAAAAAACTGCATCCGCTGCCCACGTCGTGCAAAAAATTCACAACGTCCGTCAGCACGTCGGTCCGACGCATTGCAACGGATCCGTACCGACGGAAGTGTGAAAGAGGCCTTACATCCGCCAGAGGGCAGAATACATTCTAGTAGTGATAGAGTGTGCAACTTAGAAACTCCTTCACCAGGAGCATAGCCTGAGAGTTAGTCCATATTTTTTCTCGGATGGGCCTGCCAAAAGAGATCCTGACTGACCAAGACAGACTATTTATGTCCAAAGTGATGAGGGAGTTGTGTAAGGCTCTCCAGATTACACAGCTCTGCACATCGGTGTACCATCCGCAGACAGACAGCCTGGTGGAGATTCAACAAGACATTGAAGTCCATGCTTAAGAAGGTCGTGTAGAGGGATAGCTGAGACTGGGATTGCCTACTGCCATATCTGTTGTTCTCTATCAGGGAAGTTTCCTTGTCCTCTACGGGTTTCTCACCATTTGAGCTGTTGTATGGACGACACCCTCATGGACTTCTAGATGTGTCAGAAGAGACCTGGGAGGCAGAAGCTACACCCAACCGGAGTGTTATTGAGCATGTGACCCAAATGCGGACCGGATCAGAAGGGTGATGCTAATTGTGAAGGAGAGCCTCCTTCAAGCACAAGAAGCCCAAGCGAGGGTCTACAACCAAGCCACGAGGCTCAGACAGTTTAGCCCTGGAGACCGGGTGTTGGTGTTGATTCCCACTGTGGAAAGTAAATTCCTGGACAAGTGGAAAGAGCCATACAAAGTGGTTGAGAATCTGAGTTATGTCAACAACAAGGTTCACCAACTACGGAGACGAAAGCTGTACCAGGTGTACCACATCAACCTGCTCAAACCGTAGTGAGACCGGGATCGAGGATGGCTGCATGCCTTGGAGCCAGCCCTGAAGCCAGGGTTGAGGATGTCACAGTGGAAGAGACAATGTCACTGGTCCAGAAACAACAGTGCCGTTAGCTGCTTCATCAGAATTGGGACTTGTTTACGGAGCTAACAGGTTGTACGCAGGTTGTGGAGCACAAAATCCTGTCTGAACCACATGTGAGGGTGAATCAGAAGCCGTATTGGATTCCCGAAGACCACCACGTGGTGATCTCCAAGGAGGTGAGGAGAATGTTGAGCCTGAGCGTTATAGAGGAGTCAAAGAGCAGTTGTTCCAGCTCTATTGTCCTTGTGCTGAAGCCCAATGGAGAGTAGTGCTTCTGTAACGATTACAGGAAGCTACATAAGGTGTCAAAGTTTGACGCGTATCCAATGCCCCAGGTTGATGAGCTCATTGAGAGGCTAGTGTTGGCCAGATACATCACCACCCTGGACCTAATGAAGGGGTACTGGCAGATTTTCCTGTCTTCAAGTGCCAAGGAGTAGACAGCCTTCTCTACACCTGATGGATGCTTCCAGTATACCAGAATGCCGTTCGGTCTACAAGGAGCCCCAGCTACCTTCCAGAGGGCTATGGACTGGATCCTAGCCCCTCACAAGAAGTACGCCACCGCTTATTTGGACATCATGATTTTCAGCCCTGAGTGGGGAAGTCACCTGCAGAAGGTCCAGGCAGTACTGGATGCACTGAGGAATTTTGTTACGGCTCTGCCGTCACATCTGAGGAACACCACAGATCTTTTAAACAAACTGGATGGAATTAGTGTTGAACCAGGCACGATTTTAGCATCAATTGATGTAGAATCATTGTATTCAAGTATACCTCATGAACAGGGCCTGATGGCAGTGAGGTATTTTTTGAGTACAAGAGCTAGACACTTTACAGCACATAATGAGTTCATACTGGATCTGTTACAAGTTGTGCTGAGACATAACTTCTTCCTATTTGGGGGGGAGGTACTATCACCAGCTCAGGGGCACAGCGATGGGGAGCCCTTGTGCCCCCACGTATGCTAACTTGCTCCTGGGCTGGTGGGAAGATACTGTGGGGTTTAAGGACGGGGATGTCATCTGGGGCCCTAAGATTCAATTTTGGGGCCGATATATAGATGACATCCTCGTCCTGTGGACAGGAAGTGTGGAACAATTTGCCACATTCGTCCAAGAGCTTAATATCAATGATTTGGGCCTCAAGTTTACATTTGAGATTGGCGGCAATAAGATTGCATTGCTGGATGTGTCTATCGCTATACAACTGGATGGTTCACTGAAAACTTCCACATTTAGGAAACCGACGGCTACAAATAGCCTATTAAGATAGGAAAGTCCCCATCCCGTCCCACAAAAACAGGGTATCCCGAAGGGTCAGTTCCTTCATTTAAGAAGGAACTGCTCAGGGACAGCAGACTTTTGTGATAAGGCACATGATCTCACCAAGAGATTTAGAGATCATGGATATCCAGGTCCAGTGCTAAAAAGAGTGTATGACAATGCACTCAGGACTGACAGGACATCCCTTCTGATGACTAAGAAGGAACAAGATCCAGAGACACTTACTAGACTGATAGGAACGTTTGATGATCAGAACCCCAAAATAATGCATATTCTCAGAAAACATTGGAATGTATTGAGGACTGACTCTGATATCGCCAAGTGGATTACACCAAGGCCCTCGGTAACATTTAGACGGGGGAAATCAATAAAGGACCAACTGGTGAATAGTCACTTTGCTCCTCCTAAAAAAGAAGGTACATGGCTGGCAAACAGAGCCGTAGGTACCTTTAGGTGTGGTCATTGTAGCTACTGTCGATATGTAACACCTTCCAATACGTTTACGAGTGCGGTCACCAAGAGAACATATAATAATAAACAGTTTGCAAATTGAAAAACGGTGGGCGTTGTATACTTGTGCACATGCTCTTGTCCGTTAAATTATATTGGGAAAACCAAGAGAGTTTAAAATTCATATTGGAGAGCATCTTGGCGACATACGCAGAAAGAAAGATACACCATTGGCACGTCATGTGAATGTGCATCATGGGGGGGATCTGTGTTGTGAATTCTGTGGTCAAGCTCCCTCCTGTGGTCATGAGTGGTACTTTGGCTGGTTCTGTCCATGAGCTTCCTCTGGTGGATGTGAGTGGGGCTGCGGCTTCTGAGTTTCCTTCCTCAGGTGACGAGGTTAAGTCGTTAGGTGCTGCTCTATTTAACTCCACCTAGTTCTTTGTTCCTTGCCTCCAGTCAATGTTCCAGTATTGGTCTTGCTCTCTCCTGGGTCGTTCTTGTGGCCTGTCTTCCCTGCATAAGCTAAGTTCTGCTTGTGTTTCTTGGTTTGCTATTTTTTCTGTCCAGCTTGCTAATTTGGTTTGTCTTGCTTGCTGGAAGCTCTTTCAAAGAGAAAAAAAAAAAAAAAAAAAAAAAAACTCCAAGTAAAAAACAGTATTTAAAAATTTACAAATATATTTTATTTTGAGAAAATAAATGAATTTTTTAACATTTTTCACTTGAAGTGGATGAATTAAAAAAATCCGTAGGTGCTTAGCGCCACAATTACTTGGAGTTTTTTTTTTTTTTTTTTTCTCTTTGAAATTGCCACCTATGTGGATCTGAAGCAGGATCAACACATAGTTCTCCAAAGTGAGCTGCACACCTTATTGGATTATACAACATACGAAGAAGAGTTGCCTAAAGAATTGATTCCTTGAGAATCTCAACGTGCATTTCTTACCGATAGAAGGTGAGCATAACTACAAATAAAAGAAATGTTTTTAACTTGTTGGTAAAAACGTATTACGCTCAGAGGAAGCGCCGCACTTGTCTCTTTTTTTTTTTTTTTCCCCTCTTTCCCTAAACCAGGGTATTTCTAAAGATTGCTGGAAGCTCTGGGATGCAGAGGGAGCACCTCCGTACTGTTAGTCGGTGCGGAGGGTCTTTTTGCGCCCTCTGCGTGGTTGTTTGTAGGTTTTTGTGCTGACCGCAAAGCTATCTTTCCTATCCTTGGTCTATTCAGTAAGTCGGGCCTCACTTTGCTAAAATCTATTTCATCTCTGTGTTTGTATTTTCATCTTTACTCACAGTCA
Source organism: Ranitomeya imitator (assembly GCF_032444005.1). Lineage (NCBI taxonomy): Eukaryota > Metazoa > Chordata > Amphibia > Anura > Dendrobatidae > Ranitomeya > Ranitomeya imitator. Next base: position 765,693,004 of record NC_091284.1, on the reverse strand, counting down.
TTATATGTGGGGGGCTGCCTTTTCCTTTGGGGAATTTCTCTGAGACAAGGTAGGCTTATTTTTCTATCTTCAGGGCTAGCTAGTTTTTCAGGCTGTGCCGAGGCGCCTAGGTCTGGTCAGGAGCGCTCCACGGCTACTTCTAGTGTGGTGTGATAGGATTAGGGATTGCGGTCAGCAGAGTTCCCACGTCTCAGAGCTCGTCCTATGTTATTAGTAACTATCAGGTCACTTTGTGTGCTCTTAACCACCAGGTCCATTGTGTTTCTAAACCACCAATTCATAACAGTACTGGAGGCCCAAAGTACTAATGCTTCTCAATAGAGGGAAAAGAGAAGTTCTGAGACCATTTTTTTTTCTCTGCACTGTGTTTTGTCTTTCTTTTCCCCTAGACATTTGGGTGGTTCAGGACACAGGTGTAGTGATGGACATTAAAGGACTGTCTTCTTGTGTGGATTATCTCACAGCAAGAGTACAAAATATTCAAGACATTGTGGTTCAGAAATCTATGTTAGAACCTAGAATTCCTATTCCTGAGTTATTTTCTGGAGATAGAGCTAAGTTTCTGAATTTCAAAAATAATTGTAAACTGTTTCTGGCTTTGAAACCCCGCTCCTCTGGTGACCCAGTTCAACAAGTTAAGATCATTATTTCTTTATTACGTGGCGACCCTCAAGACTGGGCATTTTCCCTTGCACCAGGAGATCCTGCATTATGTGATATTGATGCGTTTTTTCTGGCGCTCGGATTGCTTTATGATGAACCTAATTCAGTGGATCAGGCAGAGAAAAATTTGCTGGCTCTGTGTCAGGGTCAGGATGAGGTAGAGATATATTGTCAGAAGTTTAGGAAGTGGTCTGTGCTCACTCAATGGAATGAATATGCGCTGGCAGCAATTTTCAGAAAGGGTCTCTCTGAAGCCCTTAAGGATGTCATGGTGGGATTTCCTATGCCTGCTGGTCTGAATGAGTCTATGTCTTTGGCCATTCAGATCGATCGACGCTTACGTGAGCGTAAAACTGTGCACCATTTGGCGGTATTATCTGAGCATAAACCTGAACCTATGCAATGTGATAGGACTTTGACCAGAGCTGAACGGCAAGAACACAGACGTCGGAATGGGCTGTGTTTTTACTGTGGTGATTCCACTCATGCTATCTCCGATTGTCCTAAGCGCACTAAGCGGTTCGCTAGGTCTGCCACCATTGGTACGGTACAGTCGAAATTTCTTTTGTCCGTTACTTTGCTCTGCTCTTTGTCATCCTATTCTGTCGTGGCATTTGTGGATTCAGGCGCTGCCCTGAATTTGATGGACTTGGAGTTTGCTAGGCGCTGTGGGTTTTTCTTGGAGCCCTTGCAGTATCCTATTCCATTGAGAGGAATTGATGCTACACCTTTGGCCAAGAATAAGCCTCAGTACTGGACCCAACTGACCATGTGCATGGCTCCTGCGCATCAGGAAGATATTCGCTTTTTGGTGTTGCATAATCTGCATGATGTGGTGGTCGTGTTGGGATTGCCATCGCTACAAGTCCATAACACAGTATTGGATTGGAAATCTATGTCTGTGTCCAGCTGGGGTTGTCAGGGGGTACATGGTGATGTTCCATTTCTGTCTATTTCATCATCCACCCCTTCTGAGGTCCCAGAGTTCTTGTCGGATTACCGGGATGTATTTGATGAGCCCAAGTCCAGTGCCCTACCTCCGCATAGGGATTGCGATTGTGCTATCGATTTGATTCCTGGTAGTAAGTTTCCTAAAGGTCAACTGTTTAATTTGTCTCTGCCTGAGCACGCCGCTATGCGGAGTTACGTAAAGGAATCCTTGGAGAAGGGTCATATTCGCCCGTCGTCGTCGCCATTGGGAGCAGGGTTCTTTTTTGTGGCCAAGAAGGATGGTTCGTTGAGACCTTGTATTGATTACCGCCTTCTAAATAAAATCACAGTCAAATTTCAGTACCCCTTGCCGCTGCTGTCTGATTTGTTTGCTCGGATTAAGGGGGCTAGTTGGTTCACCAAGATAGATCTTCGTGGTGCATATAATCTTGTGCGTATTAAATAGGGCGATGAATGGAAAACAGCATTTAATACGCCCGAGGGCCATTTTGAGTACCTGGTTATGCCATTCGGGCTTTCCAATGCTCCATCTGTATTTCAGTCCTTTATGCATGACATCTTCCGAGAGTACCTGGATAAATTCCTGATTGTATACTTGGATGATATTTTGGTCTTCTCGGATGATTGGGAGTCTCACGTGAAGCAGGTTAGAATGGTGTTCCAGGTCCTGCGTGCTAATTCTTTGTTTGTGAAGGGGTCAAAGTATCTCTTTGGTGTTCAGAAGGTTTCATTTTTGGGTTTCATTTTTTCCCCTTCTACTATCGAGATGGACCCTGTTAAAGTTCAGGCCATTTATGATTGGACTCAGCCGACATCTCTGAAGAGTCTGCAAAAGTTCCTGGGCTTTGCTAATTTTTATCGTCGCTTTATCAATAATTTTTCTAGTATTGCTAAACCGTTGACTGATTTAACCAAGAAGGGTGCTGATGTGCTCAATTGGTCTTCTGCTGCTGTAGAATCTTTTCATGAGTTGAAGCGTCGTTTTTCTTCTGCCCCTGTGTTGTGCCAGCCAGATGTTTCGCTCCCGTTCCAGGTCGAGGTTGATGCTTCTGAGATTGGAGCAGGGGCTGTTTTGTCGCAAAGAAGTTCTGATGGCTCGGTGATGAAACCACGTGCCTTCTTTTCCAGGAAGTTTTCGCCTGCTGAGCGTAATTATGATGTTGGCAATCGAGAGTTGTTGGCCATGAAGTGGGCATTCGAGGAGTGGCGTCATTGGCTTGAAGGAGCTAAGCATCGCGTGGTGGTCTTGACTGATCACAAAAACTTGACTTATCTCGAGTCTGCCAAACGGTTGAATCCTAGACAGGCTCGTTGGTTGCTGTTTTTCTCCCGTTTTGACTTTGTGGTTTCGTACCTTCCGGGCTCTAAGAATGTGAAGGCGGATGCCCTGTCTGGGAGTTTTGTGCCCGACTCTCCGGGTTTGCCTGAGCCGGAGGGTATTCTCAAAGAGGGGGTAATTTTGTCTGCCATCTCCCCGGATTTGCGGCGGGTGCTGCAAAAATTTCAGGCTGATAGACCTGACCGTTGCCCAGCGGAGAAACTGTTTGTCCCTGATAAATGGACGAGTAGAGTTATCTCTGAGGTTCATTGTTCGGTGTTGGCTGGTCATCCTGGAATCTTTGGTACCAGAGATTTGGTGGCTAGATCCTTTTGGTGGCCGTCTCTGTCGCGGGATGTGTGTTCGTTTGTGCAGTCCTGTGGGATTTGTGCTCGGGCTAAGCCCTGCTGTTCTCGTGCCAGTGGGTTGCTTTTGCCCTTGCCAGTCCCGAAGAGGCCCTGGACACATATCTCTATGGATTTTATTTCGGATCTCCCCGTCTCTCAAAAGATGTCGGTCATTTGGGTGGTTTGTGATCGCTTCTCTAAGATGGTCCATTTGGTACCCTTGTCTAAATTGCCTTCCTCCTTTGATTTGGTGCCATTGTTTTTCCAGCATGTGGTTCGTTTACATGGCATTCCGGAGAACATCGTTTCTGACAGAGGTTCCCAGTTTGTTTCGAGGTTTTGGCGAGCCTTTTGTGCTAGGATGGGCATTGATTTGTCTTTTTCCTCGGCTTTCCATCCTCAGACAAATGGCCAAACTGAACGAACCAATCAGACCTTGGAAACATATCTGAGATGTTTTGTTTCTGCTGATCAGGATGATTGGGTGTCCTTTTTGCCTTTGGCTGAGTTCGCCCTTAATAATCGAGCCAGCTCGGCTACTTTGGTTTCGCCGTTTTTCTGCAATTCTGGTTTCCATCCTCGTTTCTCTTCAGGGCAGGTTGAGTCTTCGGACTGTCCTGGTGTGGATACTGTGGTGGATAGGTTGCAGCAGATTTGGACTCATGTAGTGGACAATTTGACATTGTCCCAGGAGAAGGCTCAACGTTTCGCTAACCGTAGGCGCTGTGTGGGTCCCCGACTTCGTGTTGGGGATTTGGTTTGGTTGTCGTCTCGTTATATTCCTATGAAAGTTTCCTCTCCTAAGTTTAAGCCTCGTTTCATTGGTCCGTATAGGATTTCTGAGGTTCTTAATCCTGTGTCTTTTCGTTTGACCCTTGCGGCTTCTTTTTCCATCCATAATGTATTCCATAGGTCATTGTTGCGGAGATATGTGGCACCTGTGGTTCCATCTGTTGATCCTCCTGCCCCGTTTTTGGTTGAGGGGGAGTTGAAGTATATAGTGGAGAAGATTTTGGATTCTCGTATTTCGAGACGGAAACTCCAGTACCTGGTTAAGTGGAAGGGTTATGGTCAGGAAGATAATTCCTGGGTCTTTGCCTCTGATGTTCATGCTGCCGATCTGGTTCGTGCCTTTCATTTGGCTCATCCTGGTCGGCCTGGGGGCTCTGGTGAGGGTTCGGTGACCCCTCCTCAAGGGGGGGGTACCGTTGTGAATTCTGTGGTCGAGCTCCCTCCTGTGGTCATGAGTGGTACTTCGGCTGGTTCTGTCTATGAGCTTCCTTTGGTGGATGTGAGTGGGGCTGCGGCTTCTGAGTTTCCTTCCTCAGGTGACGAGGTTAAGTCGTTAGGTGCTGCTCTATTTAACTCCACCTAGTTCTTTGTTCCTAGCCTCCAGTCAATGTTCCAGTATTGGTCTTGCTCTTTCCTGGATCGTCTTGTGGCCTGTCTGCCCTGCATAAGCTAAGTTCTGCTTGTGTTACTTTTGTTTGCTATTTTTTCTGTCCAGCTTGCTATATTGGTTTTTTTTGCTTGCTGGAAGCTCTGGGACGCAGAGGGAGCACCTCCGTACGTTAGTCGGTGCGGAGGGTCTTTTTGCGCCCTCTGCGTGGTTGTTTGTAGGTTTTTGTGCTGACCGCAAAGCTATCTTTACTATCCTCGGTCTATTCAGTAAGTCGGGCCTCACTTTGCTAAAATCTATTTCATCTCTGTGTTTGTATTTTCATCTTTACTCACAGTCATTATATGTGGGAGGCTGCCTTTTTCTTTGGGGAATTTCTCTGAGACAAGGTAGGCTTATTTTTCTATCTTTAGGGCTAGCTAGTTTCTCAGGCTGTGCCCGAGGCGCCTAGGTCTGGTCAGGAGCGCTCCACGGCTACCTCTAGTGTGGTGTGATAGGATTAGGGATTGCGGTCAGCAGAGTTCCCACGTCTCAGAGCTCGTCCTATGTTATTAGTAACTATCAGGTCACTTTGTGTGCTCTTAACCACCAGGTCCATTGTGTTTCTGAACCACCTGATCATAACAGTCTGCCGCCTTATTACAGGGTCTGCCTATGGGGGTGCTGCCTTATACTATAGAGTCTGCTTATGGGGGTTGTGCCTTATTACAGTGTCTGCCTATGGGGGCTGCCGTATGCTATAAATTCTGCCTATGGGGAGTGCATTATACTATATTGTGGACTATTTGGTGCATTATGCTACTGTATATGGAGGCTATCTAGGGGGCCAACAAACAGTATGGAGATTACAGTGTGGGGGTCATTATACATTGTTGGAGCCATCAAACAGTTTGGGGGCTACTAAGGAGTCAGTATACTGTGTGGGTGCATTATACTGTGTATAAGAGAGCGTCATGCTGTGTATAGGGGAGCTGTACAGGGGGAGACTCGGGACTTTATTAAATGCAAAGTGGGCACTTATTGTTATAGGGGAACTCAGGTTACTGTGGCTATCAAAGGGGCACACAGGGCATTATTACATTCTAGGGGCAAAATATGGGCACTGTTTTCTAGGGCACTTGCACCTGGCATTACTATATTGTAGAGAGTTGCTTTAGAATTTAGAGGGCACAGAGAACCACACAGCAGGTGCAGTAATAGGGTCACATACGGCAGCAGCGGCTCAGTATTGGGGTATCAGGTGCAGTAATAGGGACACATACGGCAGCAGCGGCTCAGTATTGGGGTATCAGGGGCAGTAATAGGGACACATGGCAGCAGCGGCTCAGTATTGGGGTATCAAGAGCAGTAATAGGGACACATACGGCGGCAGTGGCTCAATATTGAGGTATCAGGTGCAGTAATAGGGACACATACGGCAGCAGCGGCTCAGTATTGGGGTATTAAGAGCAGTAATAGGGACACATACGGCAGCAGTGGCTCAGTATTGGGGTATCAGGTGTATTAATAGGGACACATACCGCAGCAGCAGATCAGTATCAGTATCAGGTGCAGTAATAGGGACACATAGGGAAGCAGCGGCTCAGTATTGGGGTATCAGGGGCAGTAATAGGGACACATATGGCAGCAGCGGCTCAGTGTTGGGGTATCAGGTGCAGTAATAGGGACACATGCAGCGCCCCAGAGTCCTGGTCGTTGCAGTAATGTCGCTCTGCCACTAAGGGGAGTGATGTTATGTCTGATTGCACTAAAGGAGTTCACCTGACCAGGTATCACAGTCACACATTACACTTCACACTCCGGCCACCAGGGAGAGCAAAAGGCACTATGTATTAGGCCACTCCTCACACTTTTGTAAAACTGGGGGTTGGATAGGAAGTTAGAGAGAACGCAGCCTGGGAGAGCTCCAGGGAGGACCTGTCAGGGGTGGGTTCCTGGCAGGTACCTAGCAGAAAGGACAGACAGTTATGGAGCCGCGCCTGCACTACCTTGCGGCGGCATCCTAAGGAAGGACACAAAGCAAAGGATATTGTGGAGAAGTGAGAAACGAAATCGCAGCACAAGGAGATAAACCAGTAGGAGTCGTGCCCCGAGATCGGCAACATCCTACTGAGGCGCGTAGCCGGAACGCCGAGGAAGTAACAGACTTCAAGCATTACTTCAAACAGCGGCAGGACAGTTGATTATAGGTTGGCTGTCTACCTTACATCACCTAAGCAGACATAGGGGGCAAACGTGGAGAGGGGCGTCTGTTGTGAATTCTGCTCTTGGGTTCCCTCCAGTGGTCGTAGGCGGGAATGCAGTTGTCTCTGAGTCACTGACCTGGCCAGGTGTATCGGATGATTACAATTCTGACTGGGATATTTAAGTGGGCTGGATCCTTTAGCCCTTGCCAGTAGTCAATGTTCCTTGTGAAGTGTTGGATCACTTTCTGGCTTCTCCTGCTCGCTGCCTATTTCAGCAAAGATAAGTGTTTGGTTTTTGTTTCTGTGGCACACTGCCAGTGTGCTTGTTTCAGTTTAATTCCTGCTCTGATTGTAGGATTCACTGGAGTTGCAGATTTACGCTCCTACATCTTTTAGTAAAGATGTAGGAAGTTTTTGTATATTCTGCTGTGGATGTTTTGAAGGGTTTTTTATACTGACCGCACAGAACTCTGCTCTATCCTGTCCTATCTAGCTAGAGTGGCCTCCTGTGCTAATCCTGTTTTTCTGCCTGTGTATGTTTTTTCCTCTCCGACTCACCGCCAATATTTGTGGGGGGCTGTCTATCCTTTGGGGATTTTCTCTGAGGCAAGATCGTATTCCTATTTCCATCTTTAGGGGTATTTAGTTCTCCGGCTGTGATGAGGTGTCTAGGTGTGTTAGGTACAGAATTCCAGCTCAACGAGGCAGTGAAAAGTAAAAACTTGGTACTTTATTCACTTCATGTAAGAAGCAGAGGATAAAACATCAGCACAATATGGATAAAAAACACTATCTATGCGTTTCAGGTGACAAAGCACCCTTAGTCATGATGGTTTCTTTATGCCTTGACACAGCGTTTCCGTGCTCCGAGCCTCCTGGGATCGTCACTATGGTGAGCTGGATTTTTCTTTTTGTTACTGTGTTAGGTACACTCCACGGCTACTTCTAGTTGCGGTGTTAAGTTCAGGATTGCGGTCAGTACAGTGGCCACTTTCTCCAGTGAATGTTCTCATGCAGCTCCTAGGTCACCGGATCATAACAGGCGTCTCTAGGGTCCCAGAATAGCTCCAAGCCTACCCGTCATACGGGTGCGTCCTAGCCAGATAAACTTGGGGGACGGAGAAGAGAAAGAATGAATACGAAAGTTGTGAGGACTATCCCGAATGCTCAGCAGGGAAGGACTACAACACACAGGCGCTAGTTGGTAGGCACTGATTTCCACCTGCAAAGGGAACTCTGGATGTGCCTTCGGACCGGCCGGACTCAGCCAGCCCTGTTAGCTGTGCTCTGGATTGCGGATCCCGAAGTCTTCAGTAAAAAGGTAAAGAGACTGCAACCCTGTGTCCTGTGTCCTAAGCCTCACATCATCGCCACCTACACTACTGGGAAGCCCTGGGGATATACTTCACCTGTGGTGATGTATACCATCTAGCTGCCATTCCATCACCCCAGCGGACCCCTAAGCAGCGTCGGTCACCCTGACCGAATACCACAGGTGGCGTCACGAACCCTTGAGAAACTTTCATCTCCCCTTCTATTGGACGCCCCTTAGCAGGGTCACGGACCGGGTCCAGCCACCGTGACAACCCCAGCACCGAGCCAGAGAGGACCGGTACCGAGTAACCCGCGGCCCTGCGTCTGGGGGCGCTCCACATACAGCAGCAGCGGCTCAGTATTGGGGTATCAGGTGTATTAATAGGGACACATAGCGCAGCAGCAGATCAGTATCAGGTGTAGTAATAGGGACACATAGGGAAGCAGCGGCTCAGTATTGGGGTATCAGGTGCAGTAATAGCGACACATACAGCAGCGGCTCAGTATTTTTGGTATCGGGCAGTAATAGGGACACATATGGCAGCAGCGGCTCAGTATCAGTATCAGGTGCAGTAATAGAGACACATAGGGAAGCAGCGGCTCAGTATTGGGGTATCAGGTGCAGTAATAGGGACACATACGGCAGCAGTGGCTCAGTATTGGGGCATCAGGTGCAGTAATATCGTCACATACGGCAGCAGCGGCTCAGTATTGGGGTATCAGGGGCAGAAATAGGGACACATGGCAGCAGCGGCTCAGTATTGGGGTATCAGGTGCAGTAATAGGGACACATATGGCAGCAACGGCTCAGTATTGGGGTATCAGGTGCAGTAATAGGGACACATGGCAGCAGCGGCTCAGTATTGGGGTATCAGGGGCAGTAATAGGGACACATACGGCAGCAGCGGCTCAGTATTGGGGTATCAGGTGCAGTAATAGGGACACATACGGCAGCAGCGGCTCAGTATTGGGGCATCAGGTGCAGTAATATCGTCACATACGGCAGCAGCGGCTCAGTATTGGGGTATCAGGGGCAGAAATAGGGACACATATGGCAGCAGCGGCTCAGTATTGGGGTATCAGGTGCAGTAACAGGGACACATGGCAGCAGCGGCTCAGTATTGGGGTATCAGGGGCAGTAATAGGGACACATACGGCAGCAGCGGCTCAGTATTGGGGTATCAGGGGCAGAAAAAGGGACACATACGGCAGAGGCTCAGTATTGGGGTGTCAGGTGCAGTAATAGGGACACATACGGCAGCAGTGGCTCAGTATTGGGGTATCAGGGGCAGTAATAGGGACACATACGGCAGCAGTGGCTCAGTATTGGGGCATCAGGTGCAGTAATAGGGACACATGCAGCAGCGGCTCAGTATTGGGGTATCAGGTGCAGTAATAGGGACATATACGGCAGCAGTGGCTCAGTATTGGGGTATCAGGTGCAGTAATAGGGACACATGCAGCAGCGGCTCAGTATTGGGGTATCAGGTGCAGTAATAGGGACACATACGGCAGCAGTGGCTCAGTATTGGGGTATCAGGGGCAGAAATAGTGACACATACGGCAGCAGCGGCTCAGTATTAGGATATCAGCAGGATCAGTAGTTTGTGCAGGTTGGGAATAGATGGTGATGGGGCTGGAATATGAGAAGTGAAATTGTGTCTTTGTTGTTTTCTCTGCAGACAAGTCCTGGGTGGAAGAAGTTGTCAGATCAGTCTAGGCCAGATGGAAAAGACGGGAAAAATGAACAATTCCATCAGAAAGAACGTCAGCGGTAAGTCATTATCTGTAACTGTGCAGTGATCTCTTATATGTTCTGTAGGGCTGGTATCTACCACTGACCATATGGCGGTAATATCCATGTTGGTAGTTATATAGAAATTATCTTCAGTAACAGCGTGGTCATCTGCTGAGGTTCTCCTCCAGTATTAGGGGGCATCATCGAGTTGTAATCAAGGTTACCTGGTTAGGGGCCCATTCACAATTTTCGCCCCCCCCAACCAACCAACCAACAAAAACCCTAGCTACACCTCTGCATCCACTATGTAAAAAAGCCAATAACATTAGAAAAAGAAGGCAGCACTCCTTTTTTTAGGTGAAAATCTGTGGTTTAATTCAGACCCACATGGCAGGCGGCATTTCGGCTCCTGTTGAGCCTTTCTCAAGCCTTGAAAAAGGCTTAACAGGAGCTGAAACGTCGCCTGCCATGTGGGTCTGAATTAAACCACAGATTTTTTTTTTTTAGGTGAAAAGAATGCTGCCTTCTTTTTCTAATGTTACAGGATAGATAGATAGATAGATAGATAGATAGATAGATAGATAGATAGATAGATAGATAGATAGATAGATAGATAGGCAGATAGTGAAAGAGGAGCAGAGAGAGATAGAGGGAGAGAGGTGTGAGGAAGAGAGGAGAAAGAAGAGAGAAAAGAGACCAAAGATCCCGTTGTCCCGTTGCCTGGTCTGCTCTGCCCCCCCCCCATCATGGCTCCCATACACTGGCTCACTGCTCCATCATGGCTCCCATACACTGGCTCACTGCCCCATCATGGCTCCCATACACTGGCTCACTGCCCCATCATGGCTCCCATACACTGGCTCACTGCCCCATCATGGCTCCATACACTGGCTCACTGCCCCTATCATTGCTCCATACACTGGCTCACTGCCCCTATCATGGCTCCCATACACTGGCTCACTGCCCCATCATGGCTCCATACACTGGCTCACTGCCCCTATCATTGCTCCCATACACTGGCTCACTGCCCCATCATGGCTCCCATTACTGGCTCACTGCCCCTATCATGGCTCCCATTACTGGCTCACTGCCCCATCATGGCTCCCATACACTGGCTCACTGCCCCATCATGGCTCCCATACACTGGCTCACTGCCCCATCATGGCTCCCATACACAGGCTCACTGCCCCATCATGGCTCCCATACACTGGCTCACTGCCCCATCATGGCTCCCATACACTGGCTCACTGCCCCATCATGGCTCCCATACAATGGCTCACTGCCCCATCATGGCTCCCATACACTGGCTCACTGCCTCATCATGGCTCCCATACACTGGCTCACTGCCCCCATCATGGCTCCCATTACTGGCTCACTGCCCCCATCATGGCTCCCATTACTGGCTCACTGCCCCATCATGGCTCCCATACACTGGCTCACTGCCCCCTTCATGGCTCCCATTACTGGCTCACTGCCCCCATCATGGCTCCATACACTGGCTCACTGCCCCCATCATGGCTCCATACACTGGCTCACTGCCCCCATCATGGCTCCATACACTGGCTCACTGCCCCCATCATGGCTCCCATACACTGGCTCACTGTCCCCATCATGGCTCCATACACTGGCTCTCTGCCCCCATCATGGCTCCATACACTGGCTCACTGACCCCATCATGGCTCCATACACTGGCTCACTGCCCCCATCATGGCTCCATACACTGGCTCACTGCCCCCATCATGGCTCCCATTACTGGCTCACTGCCCCCATCATGGCTCCCATACACTGGCTCACTGCCCCCATCATGGCTCCCATTACTGGCTCACTGCCCCCATCATGGCTCCCATTACTGGCTCACTGCCCCATCATGGCTCCATACACTGGCTCACTGCCCCCATCATGGCTCCATACACTGGCTCACTGCCCCTATCATGGCTCCCATTACTGGCTCACTGCTCCCATCATGGCTCCCATACACTGGCTCACTGCCCCCATCATGACTCCATACACTGGCTCACTGCCCCCATCATGGCTCCATACACTGGCTCACTGCCCCCATCATGGCTCCCATACACTGGCTCACTGCCCCTATCATGGCTCCCATTACTGGCTCACTGCCCCCATCATGGCTCCCATTACTGGCTCAGTCACTGCCCCCATCATGGCTCCCATTACTGGCTCACTGCCCCCATCATGGCTCCCATTACTGGCTCACTGCCCCCATCATGGCTCCCATTACTAGCTCACTGCCCCCATCATGGCTCCATACACTGGCTCACTGCCCCCATCATGGCTCCCACACACTGGCTCACTGCCCCCATCATGGCTCCCATACACTGGCTCACTGCCCCCATCATGGCTCCCATACACTGACTCACTGCCCCCATCATGGCTCCCATTACTGGCTCACTGCCCCATCATGGCTCCATACACTGGCTCACTGCCCCCATCATGGCTCCATACACTGGCTCACTGCCCCCATCATGGCTCCCATACACTGGCTCACTGCCCCCATCATGGCTCCCATTACTGGCTCACTGCCCCCATCATGGCTCCCATACACTGGCTCACTGCCCCATCATGGCTCCATACACTGGCTCACTGCCCCCATCATGGCTCCCATACACTGGCTCACTGCCCCCATCATGGCTCCCATACACTGGCTCACTGCCCCCATCATGGCTCCCATTACTGGCTCACTGCCCCATCATGGCTCCATACACTGGCTCACTGCCCCCATCATGGCTCCATACACTGGCTCACTGCCCCCATCATGGCTCCCATACACTGGCTCACTGCCCCCATCATGGCTTCATACACTGGCTCACTGCCCCCATCATAGCTCCCATACACTGGCTCACTGCCCCCATCATGGCTCCCATTACTGGCTCACTGCCCCCATCATGGCTCCATACACTGGCTTACTGCCCCCATCATGGCTCCATACACTGGCTCACTGCCCCCATCATGGCTCCATACACTGGCTCACTGCCCCCATCATGGCTCCCATTACTGACTCATTGCCCCCATCATGGCTCCATACACTAGCTCACTGCCCCATCATGGCTCCATACACTGGCTCACTGCCCCCATCATAGCTCCCATACACTGGCTCACTGCCCCCATCATGGCTCCCATACACTGGCTCACTGCCACCATCATGGCTCCCATTACTGGCTCACTGCCCCCATCATGGCTCCCATACACTGGCTCACTGCCCCATCATGGCTCCATACACTGGGTCACTGCCCCCATCATGGCTCCCATACACTGGCTCACTGCCCCCATCATGGCTCCCATTACTGGCTCACTGCCCCCATCATGGCTCCCATTACTGGCTCACTGCCCCATCATGGCTCCATACACTGGCTCACTGCCCCCATCATGGCTCCATACACTGGCTCACTGCCCCCATCATGGCTCCCATACACTGGCTCACTGCCCCCATCATAGCTTCATACACTGGCTCACTGCCCCCATCATAGCTCCCATACACTGGCTCACTGCCCCCATCATGGCTCCCATTACTGGCTCACTGCCCCCATCATGGCTCCATACACTGGCTTACTGCCCCCATCATGGCTCCATACACTGGCTCACTGCCCCATCATGGCTCCACACACTGGCTCACTGCCCCATCATGGCTCCCATTACTGGCTCACTGCCCCCATCATGGCTCCCATTACTGGCTCACTGCCCCCATCATGGCTCCCATTACTGGCTCACTGCCCCCATCATGGCTCCCATTACTGGCTCACTGCCCCCATCATGGCTCCATACACTGGCTCACTGCCCCCATCATGGCTCCATACACTGGCTCACTGCCCCATCATGGCTCCATACACTGGCTCACTGCCCCCATCATGGCTCCATACACTGGCTCACTGCCCCCATCATGGCTCCATACACTGGCTCACTGCCCCGTCATGGCTCCATACACTGGCTCACTGCCCCCATCATGGCTCCATACACTGGCTCACTGCCCCCATCATGGCTCCCATTACTGGCTGACTGCTCCCATCATGGCTCCATACACTGGCTCACTGCCTCCATCATGGCTCCCATTACTGGCTCACTGCCCCATTATGGCTCCATACACTGGCTCACTGCCCCCATCATGGCTCCATACACTGGCTCACTGCCCCCATCATGGCTCCCATACACTGGCTCACTACCCCCATCATGGCTCCCATTACTGGCTCATTGCCCCCATCATGGCTCCCATTACTGGCTCACTGCCCCCATCATGGCTCCCATTACTGGTTCACTGCCCCCATCATGGCTCCCATTACTGGCTCACTGCCCCCATCATGGCTCCCATTACTGACTCACTGCCCCCATCATGGCTCCATACACTGGCTCACTGCCCCCATCATGGCTCCCATTACTGGCACACTGCCCCCATCATGGCTTCATACACTGGCTCACTGCCCCCATCATGGCTCCATACACTGGCTCACTGCCCCCATCATGGCTCCCATTACTGGCTCACTGCCCCTATCATGGCTCCATACACTGGCTCACTGCCCCCATCATGGCTCCCTCCATACACTGGCTCACTGCCCCCATCATGGCTCCATACACTGGCTCACTGCCCCCATCATGGCTCCCATTACTGGCTCATTGCCCCCATCATGGCTCCATACACTGGCTCACTGCCCCATCATGGCTCCATACACTGGCTCACTGCCCCATCATGGCTCCCATTACTGGCTCACTGCCCCCATCATGGCTCCCATTACTGGCTCACTGCCCCCATCATGGCTCCCATTACTGGCTCACTGCCCCCATCATGGCTCCCATTACTGGCTCACTGCCCCCATCATGGCTCCATACACTGGCTCACTGCCCCCATCATGGCTCCATACACTGGCTCACTGCCTCATCATGGCTCCATACACTGGCTCACTGCCCCCATCATGGCTCCCATTACTGGCTCACTGCCCCCATCATGGCTCCATACACTGGCTCACTGCCCCCATCATGGCTCCATACACTGGCTCACTGCCCCATCATGGCTCCATACACTGGCTCACTGCCCCCATCATGGCTCCATACACTGGCTCACTGCCCCCATCATGGCTCCCATTACTGGCTCACTGCTCCCATCATGGCTCCATACACTGGCTCACTGCCTCCATCATGGCTCCCATTACTGGCTCACTGCCCCATCATGGCTCCATACACTGGCTCACTGCCCCAATCATGGCTCCATACACTGGCTCACTGCCCCCATCATGGCTCCCATACACTGGCTCACTGCCCCCATCATGGCTCCCATTACTGGCTCACTGCCCCCATCATGGCTCCCATTACTGGCTCACTGCCCCCATCATGGCTCCCATTACTGGCTCACTGCCCCCATCATGGCTCCCATTACTGACTCACTGCCCCCATCATGGCTCCATACACTGGCTCACTGCCCCCATCATGGCTCCATACACTGGCTCACTGCCCCCATCATGGCTCCCATTACTGGCTCACTGCCCCCATCATGGCTTCATACACTAGCTCACTGCCCCCATCATGGCTCCATAACCTGGCTCACTGCCCCCATCATGGCTCCATACACTGGCTCACTGCCCCATCATGGCTCCATACACTGGCTCACTGCCCCCATCATGGCTCCCATTACTGGCTCACTGCCCCCATCATGGCTCCATACACTGGCTCACTGCCCCCATCATGGCTCCCATTACTGGCTCACTGCCCCCATCATGGCTCCCATACACTGGCTCACTGCCCCCATCATGGCTCCCATTACTGGCTCACTGCCCCATCATGGCTCCCAATACTGGCTCACTGCCCCCATCATGGCTCCCATTACTGGCTCACTGCCCCCATCATGGCTCCATACACTGGCTCACTGCCCCCATCATGGCTCCCATTACTGGCTCACTGCCCCCATCATGGCTCCCATTACTGGCTCACTGCCCCCATCATGGCTCCATACACTGGCTCACTGCCCCCATCATGGCTCCCATTACTGGCTCACTGCCCCCATCATGGCTCCCATACACTGGCTCACTGCCCCATCATGGCTCCCATTACTGGCTCACTGCCCCATCATGGCTCCCAATACTGGCTCACTGCCCCCATCATGGCTCCCATTACTGGCTCACTGCCCCCATCATGGCTCCATACACTGGCTCACTGCCCCCATCATGGCTCCCATTACTGGCTCACTGCCCCATCATGGCTCCATACACTGGCTCACTGCCCCCATCATGGCTCCCATTACTGGCTCACTGCCCCTATCATGGCTCCATACACTGGCTCACTGCCCCCATCATGGCTCCATTACTGGCTCATTGCCCCCATCATGGCTCCATACACTGGCTCACTGCCCCCATCATGGCTCCCATTACTGGCTCACTGCCCCCATCATGGCTCCCATTACTGGCTCACTGCCCCCATCATGGCTCCCATTACTGGCTCACTGCCCCCATCATGGCTCCATACACTGGCTCACTGCCCCCATCATGGCTCCCATTACTGGCTCACTGCCCCCATCATGGCTCCATACACTGGCTCACTGCCCCCATCATGGCTCCCATTACTGCCTCACTGCCCCCATCATGGCTCCCATACACTGGCTCACTTCCCCCATCATGGCTCCCATTACTGGCTCACTGCCCCATCATTGCTCCCATTACTGGCTCACTGCCCCCATCATGGCTCCATACACTGGCTCACTGCCCCCATCATGGCTCCCATTACTGGCTCACTGCCCCATCATTGCTCCCATTACTGGCTCACTGCCCCCATCATGGCTCCCATTACTGGCTCACTGCCCCCATCATGGCTCCATACACTGGCTCACTGCCCCCATCATGGCTCCCAATACTGGCTCACTGCCCCCATCATGGCTCCCAATACTGGCTCACTGCCCCCATCATGGCTCCCATTACTGGCTCACTGCCCCCATCACGGCCCCCATTACTGGCTCACTGCCCCCATCATGGCTCCCATTACTGGCTCACTGCCCCCATCATGGCTCCCATACACTGGCTCACTGCCCCATCATTGCTCCCATTACTGGCTCACTGCCCCCATCATGGCTCCATACACTGCCCCCATCATGGCTCCCATTACTGGCTCACTGCCCCATCATTGCTCCCATTACTGGCTCACTGCCCCCATCATGGCTCCCATTACTGGCTCACTGCCCCCATCATGGCTCCATACACTGGCTCACTGCCCCCATCATGGCTCCCAATACTGGCTCACTGCCCCCATCATGGCTCCCATTACTGGCTCACTGCCCCCATCATGGCTCCATACACTGGCTCACTGCCCCATCATGGCTCCCATACACTGGCTCACTGCCCCCATCATGGCTCCCATTACTGGCTCACTGCCCCCATCATGGCTCCATACACTGGCTCTCTGCCCCCATCATGGCTCCCATACACTGGCTCACTGCCCCCATCATGGCTCCATACACTGGCTCACTGCCCCCATCATGGCTCCATACACTGGCTCACTGCCCCCATCATGGCTCCCATTACTGGCTCACTGCCCCTATCATGGCTCCCATACACTGGCTCACTGCCCCCCATCATGGCTCCATACACTGGCTCACTGCCCCCATCATGGCTCCCATTACTGGCTCACTGCCCCCATCATGGCTCCATACACTGGCTCTCTGCCCCCATCATGGCTCCCATACACTGGCTCACTGCCCCCCATCATGGCTCCATACACTGGCTCACTGCCCCCATCATGGCTCCATACACTGGCTCACTGCCCCCCATCATGGCTCCATACACTGGCTCTCGGCCCCCATCATGGCTCCCATTACTGGCTCACTGCCGCTATCATGGCTCCATACACTGGCTCACTGCCCCCATCATGGCTCCATACACTGGCTCACTGCCCCCATCATGGATTCCATACACTGGCTCACTGCCCCCATCATGGCTCCCATTACTGGCTCACTGCCCCCATCAAGGCTCCATACACTGGCTCACTGCCCCCATCATGGCTCCCATACACTGGCTCACTGCCCCCCATCATGGCTCCCATTACTGGCTCACTGCCCCCATCATGGCTCCATACACTGGCTCTCTGCCCCCATCATGGCTCCCATACACTGGCTCACTGCCCCCCATCATGGCTCCATACAATGGCTCACTGCCCCCATCATGGCTCCATACACTGGCTCTCGGCCCCCATCATGGCTCCCATTACTTGCTCACTGCCCCTATCATGGCTCCATACACTGGCTCACTGCCCCCATCATGGCTCCATACACTGGCTCACTGCCCCCATCATGGCTCCCATACACTGGCTCACTGCCCCCATCATGGCTCCCATTACTGGCTCACTGCCCCCATCATGGCTCCATACACTGGCTCTCTGCCCCCATCATGGCTCCCATACACTGGCTCACTGCCCCCATCATGGCTCCATACACTGGCTCACTGCCCCCATCATGGCTCCATACACTGGCTCACTGCCCCCATCATGGCTCCATACACTGGCTCACTGCCCCCATCATGGCTCCCATACACTGGCTCACTGCCCCCATCATGGCTCCCATTACTGGCTCACTGCCCCCATCATAGCTCCATACACTGGCTCTCTGCCCCCATCATGGCTCCCATACACTGGCTCACTGCCCCCATCATGGCTCCATACACTGGCTCACTGCCCCCATCATGGCTCCATACACTGGCTCACTGCCCCCATCATGGCTCCATACACTGGCTCACTGCCCCCATCATGGCTCCCATACACTGGCTCACTGCCCCCATCATGGCTCCATACACTGGCTCACTGCCCCCATCATGGCTCCATACACTGGCTCACTGCCCCCCATCATGGCTCCATACACTGGCTCACTGCCCCCATCATGGCTCCCATTACTGGCTCACTGCCCCCATCATGGCTCCCATTACTGGCTCTCGGCCCCCATCATGGCTCCCATTACTGGCTCACTGCCCCCATCATGGCTCCCATTACTGGCTCTCGGCCCCCATCATGGCTCCCATTACTGGCTCACTGCCCCCATCATGGCTCCCATTACTGGCTCACTGCCCCATCATGGCTCCCATTACTGGCTCTCGGCCCCCATCATGGCTCCATACACTGGCTCTCGGCCCCCATCATGGCTCCCAATACTGGCTCTCGGCCCCCATCATGGCTCCCATACACTGGCTCACTGCCCCCATCATGGCTACCATTACTGGCTCACTGCCCCCATCATGGCTCCCATACACTGGCTCACTGCCCCATCATGGCTCCATACACTGGCTCACTGCCCCCATCATGGCTCCCATACACTGGCTCACTGCCCCCATCATGGCTCCCATTACTGGCTCACTGCCCCCATCATGGCTCCCATTACTGGCTCACTGCCCCCATCATGGCTCCCATTACTGGCTCACTGCCCCATCATGGCTCCATACACTGGCTCACTGCCCCATCATGGCTCCATACACTGGCTCACTGCCCCCATCATGGCTCCCATTACTGGCTCACTGCCCCCATCATGGCTCCATACACTGGCTCACTGCCCCCATCATGGCTCCATACACTGGCTCACTGCCCCATCATGGCTCCATACACTGGCTCACTGCCCCCCATCATGGCTCCATACACTGGCTCACTGCCCCCATCATGGCTCCCATTACTGGCTCACTGCTCCAATCATGGCTCCATACACTGGCTCACTGCCTCCATCATGGCTCCCATTACTGGCTCACTGCCCCATCATGGCTCCATACACTGGCTCACTGCCCCAATCATGGCTCCATACACTGGCTCACTGCCCCCATCATGGCTCCCATACACTGGCTCACTGCCCCCATCATGGCTCCCATTACTGGCTCACTGCCCCCATCATGGCTCCCATTACTGGCTCACTGCCCCCATCATGGCTCCCATTACTGGCTCACTGCCCCCATCATGGCTCCCATTACTGACTCACTGCCCCCATCATGACTCCATACACTGGCTCACTGCCCCCATCATGGCTCCATACACTGGCTCACTGCCCCCATCATGGCTCCCATTACTGGCTCACTGCCCCCATCATGGCTTCATACACTGGCTCACTGCCCCCATCATGGCTCCATAACCTGGCTCACTGCCCCCATCATGGCTCCATACACTGGCTCACTGCCCCATCATGGCTCCATACACTGGCTCTCTGCCCCCATCATGGCTCCCATTACTGGCTCACTGCCCCCATCATGGCTCCATACACTGGCTCACTGCCCCCATCATGGCTCCCATTACTGGCTCACTGCCCCCATCATGGCTCCCATACACTGGCTCACTGCCCCCATCATGGCTCCCATTACTGGCTCACTGCCCCATCATGGCTCCCAATACTGGCTCACTGCCCCCATCATGGCTCCCATTACTGGCTCACTGCCCCCATCATGGCTCCATACACTGGCTCACTGCCCCCATCATGGCTCCCATTACTGGCTCACTGCCCCCATCATGGCTCCATACACTGGCTCACTGCCCCCATCATGGCTCCCATTACTGGCTCACTGCCCCTATCATGGCTCCATACACTGGCTCACTGCCCCCATCATGGCTCCATTACTGGCTCATTGCCCCCATCATGGCTCCATACACTGGCTCACTGCCCCCATCATGGCTCCCATTACTGGCTCACTGCCCCCATCATGGCTCCCATTACTGGCTCACTGCCCCCATCATGGCTCCCATTACTGGCTCACTGCCCCCATCATGGCTCCATACACTGGCTCACTGCCCCCATCATGGCTCCCATTACTGGCTCACTGCCCCCATCATGGCTCCATACACTGGCTCACTGCCCCCATCATGGCTCCCATTACTGCCTCACTGCCCCCATCATGGCTCCCATACACTGGCTCACTGCCCCCATCATGGCTCCCATTACTGGCTCACTGCCCCATCATTGCTCCCATTACTGGCTCACTGCCCCCATCATGGCTCCATACACTGGCTCACTGCCCCCATCATGGCTCCATACACTGGCTCACTGCCCCCATCATGGCTCCCAATACTGGCTCACTGCCCCCATCATGGCTCCCAATACTGGCTCACTGCCCCCATCATGGCTCCCATTACTGGCTCACTGCCCCCATCATGGCCCCCATTACTGGCTCACTGCCCCCATCATGGCTCCCATTACTGGCTCACTGCCCCCATCATGGCTCCCATACACTGGCTCACTGCCCCCATCATGGCTCCATACACTGGCTCTCTGCCCCCATCATGGCTCCCATACACTGGCTCACTGCCCCCATCATGGCTCCCAATACTGGCTCACTGCCCCCATCATGGCTCCCATTACTGGCTCACTGCCCCCATCATGGCTCCATACACTGGCTCACTGCCCCCATCATGGCTCCCAATACTGGCTCACTGCCCCCATCATGGCTCCCATTACTGGCTCACTGCCCCCATCATGGCTCCCATACACTGGCTCACTGCCCCCATCATGGCTCCATACACTGGCTCACTGCCCCCATCATGGCTCCATACACTGGCTCACTGCCCCCATCATGGCTCCCATTACTGCCTCACTGCCCCCATCATGGCTCCCATACACTGGCTCACTGCCCCCATCATGGCTCCCATTACTGGCTCACTGCCCCATCATTGCTCCCATTACTGGCTCACTGCCCCCATCATGGCTCCATACACTGCCCCCATCATGGCTCCCATTACTGGCTCACTGCCCCCATCATGGCTCCCATTACTGGCTCACTGCCCCCATCATGGCTCCATACACTGGCTCACTGCCCCCATCATGGCTCCCAATACTGGCTCACTGCCCTGTTGTGAATTCTGTGGCTGAGTTCACTTCTGTGGTCACAAGTGGTATTGCAGTCTCTGGGCTTCCTCCCTCAGGTGTTTTGGTGAGCTCGTTGGCTGCCTTGCTATTTAGCTCCACCTGAGTCTGTCTTCCTTGCTCCTTGTCAATGTTCCAGTGTTGGATCTGAGCTACTGCATCTTTCCTTGGGCCTGCTGCTCTGCTAGATAAGTGCTTCTAGTTTGTTTTCTGTTTTTTCTGTCCAGCTTGCTATTAACTTTTGCTGGAAGCTCTGAGAAGCAGAGGGGTGCACCGCCGTGCTGTTAGTTCGGCACGGTGGGTCTTTTTGCCCCTTTGCGTGGTTTTCGTTTTAGGGTTTTTTGTAGACTGCATAGTTCTCTTTGCTATCCTCGCTCTGTCTAGAATATCGGGCCTCACTTTGCTGAATCTATTTCATTCCTACGTTTGTCTTTTCATCTTGCTAACAGTCATTATATGTGGGGGCTGCCTATTCCTTTGGGGTATTTCTCTGAGGTAAGTCAGGCTTGTATTTCTATCTTCAGGCTAGTCAGCTCCTCAGGCAGTGCCGAGTTGCATAGGTAGTGGATAGGCGCAATCCACTGCTGCTTACAGTTGTGTGAGGATAGATCAGGTACTGCAGTCTACAGAGATTCCACGTCTCAGAGCTCGTCCTATTGTTTTGGGTTATTGCCAGATCTCTGTATGTGCGCTGATTACTGCACGCTGTGTTGCCTGATTGCCAGCCATAACACTGCCCCCATCATGGCTCCCATTACTGGCTCACTGCCCCCATCATGGCTCCATACACTGGCTCACTGCCCCATCATGGCTCCCATACACTGGCTCACTGCCCCCATCATGGCTCCCATTACTGGCTCACTGCCCCCATCATGGCTCCATACACTGGCTCTCTGCCCCCATCATGGCTCCCATACACTGGCTCACTGCCCCCATCATGGCTCCATACACTGGCTCACTGCCCCCATCATGGCTCCCATTACTGGCTCACTGCCCCTATCATGGCTCCCATACACTGGCTCACTGCCCCCCATCATGGCTCCATACACTGGCTCACTGCCCCCATCATGGCTCCATACACTGCCTCACTGCCCCCCATCATGGCTCCATACACTGGCTCTCGGCCCCCATCATGGCTCCCATTACTGGCTCACTGCCCCCATCATGGCTCCCATACACTGGCTCACTGCCCCCATCATGGCTCCATACACTGGCTCACTGCCCCCATCATGGCTCCCATACACTGGCTCACTGCCCCATCATGGCTCCCATTACTGGCTCACTGCCCCCATCATGGCTCCCATTACTGGCTCACTGCCCCCATCATGGCTCCATACACTGGCTCACTGCCCCCATCATGGCTCCCATACACTGGCTCACTGCCCCCTATCATGGCTCCCATTACTGGCTCACTGCCCCCATCATGGCTCCATACACTGGCTCTCTGCCCCCATCATGGCTCCCATACACTGGCTCACTGCCCCCCATCATGGCTCCATACACTGGCTCACTGCCACCATCATGGCTCCATACACTGGCTCACTGCCCCCCATCATGGCTCCATACACTGGCTCTCGGCCCCCATCATGGCTCCCATTACTGGCTCACTGCCCCTATCATGGCTCCATACACTGGCTCACTGCCCCCATCATGGCTCCATACACTGGCTCACTGCCCCCATCATGGCTCCCATACACTGGCTCACTGCCCCCATCATGGCTCCCATTACTGGCTCACTGCCCCCATCATGGCTCCATACACTGGCTCTCTGCCCCCATCATGGCTCCCATACACTGGCTCACTGCCCCCATCATGGCTCCATACACTGGCTCACTGCCCCCATCATGGCTCCATACACTGGCTCAGTGCCCCCCATCATGGCTCCATACACTGGCTCACTGCCCCCATCATGGCTCCCATTACTGGCTCACTGCCCCCATCATGGCTCCCATTACTGGCTCTCGGCCCCCATCATGGCTCCCATTACTGGCTCACTGCCCCCATCATGGCTCCATACACTGGCTCACTGCCCCCATCATGGCTCCCATTACTGGCTCACTGCCCCCATCATGGCTCCATACACTGGCTCACTGCCCCCATCATGGCTCCATACACTGGCTCACTGCCCCCTATCATGGCTCCCATTACTGGCTCACTGCCCCCATCATGGCTCCATACACTGGCTCTCTGCCCCCATCATGGCTCCCATACACTGGCTCACTGCCCCCCATCATGGCTCCATACACTGGCTCACTGCCCCCATCATGGCTCCATACACTGGCTCACTGCCCCCCATCATGGCTCCATACACTGGCTCTCGGCCCCCATCATGGCTCCCATTACTGGCTCACTGCCCCTATCATGGCTCCATACACTGGCTCTCTGCCCCCATCATGGCTCCCATACACTGGCTCACTGCCCCCATCATGGCTCCATACACTGGCTCACTGCCCCCATCATGGCTCCATACACTGGCTCACTGCCCCCATCATGGCTCCATACACTGGCTCACTGCCCCCATCATGGCTCCATACACTGGCTCACTGCCCCCATCATGGCTCCATACACTGGCTCACTGCCCCCATCATGGCTCCCATACACTGGCTCACTGCCCCCATCATGGCTCCATACACTGGCTCACTGCCCCCATCATGGCTCCCATTACTGGCTCACTGCCCCCATCATGGCTCCCATTACTGGCTCACTGCCCCCATCATGGCTCCCATTACTGGCTCACTGCCCCATCATGGCTCCCATTACTGGCTCTCGGCCCCCATCATGGCTCCCATTACTGGCTCTCGGCCCCCATCATGGCTCCCATTACTGGCTCTCGGCCCCCATCATGGCTCCCATTACTGGCTCACTGCCCCATCATGGCTCCCATTACTGGCTCTCGGCCCCCATCATGGCTCCCATTACTGGCTCTCGGCCCCCATCATGGCTCCCATTACTGGCTCTCGGCCCCCATCATGGCTCCCATTACTGGCTCTCGGCCCCCATCATGGCTCCCATTACTGGCTCTCGGCCCCCATCATGGCTCCCATTACTGGCTCACTGCCCCATCATGGCTCCCATTACTGGCTCTCGGCCCCCATCATGGCTCCCATTACTGGCTCTCGGCCCCCATCATGGCTCCCATTACTGGCTCTCGGCCCCCATCATGGCTCCCATTACTGGCTCTCGGCCCCCATCATGGCTCCCATTACTGGCTCTCGGCCCCCATCATGGCTCCATATACTGGCTCTCGGCCCCCATCATGGCTCCCATTGCTGGCTCACTGCCCCTATCACGGTGTATTCGGACGCTGTGACCCGTCAGGAGCTGATAGTGGGGCAGCCTGAGACTTTCGGTCTCCACTGTCGGGACGTGGCAGCTGGCACAGTATCGGTCCTGGCTGCCGCCATCCCGGTGCCAGGGTCCAGGAGGCCCAGCCTCTGGTATCAGCCTCACACCTCCGGTGCCTGGGGTGGAGGTGACAACATGGCAGGGGGTGCCCCCAGGACGTCCCCTGCCTGTCCCCAGCGCTCTCACCTCCATATCAATGCCTGGCTGCATTTCACACTCTCACGTCCCCTTTGAGCGCAGTAGCAGGAGCTGCTCATATTAGGAAATTGCAGGACTGTGTTACCGGCCGGGAGCAGAGGTCACTCATTGTCTGCAGGTACAATGCCGCCGCCGCCGCCGCCGCTGTCCAGAGCGGAGCAATGCTGCCATCTAGCGGTGACGTGCGGGATGATCATGGGGAGCTGCGCGCATGTGCGGAGTGCTGTGTGGAGCGGACCGTGGAGCCGCAGCTGGACACAATCTGGTCGTTATCTACTTAGGATCATTTCTATGTGAAAAGTTGATCTGTTCTGTGGGTTAATTATTTGTGCAATATTAATTGAAAATGTCATCTTTTGCACTGTGTGAAATCCAGAGAAAATCCGCACACACAAAATCCCACACGTGGAAAATGTTGTGGATCCACAATAAGATCCGTAAAAGAATCAGTGCAGATATTTTTCCTTTCACTCGTGACCGTATTCACATATGTTGTGTCGCGGTCCGAGTATAGACTGTGATGCACGGAGGGTCCGCACCGGGGGTCTCTGGACCGGAACGTGACCGCTTCATATTGGCCGGTGAGACATTTGCGCCCAGGTCTGCAGACATGGCCGGCCCGCGGACACACACCATAACTGCAGGGCAGAGCTAGATTTGCTACAGAGTTTATTCCTAAATTGTTATCTGCAGCGCTTCTGCCTTTATAATCTGAGCATAGTTTCAGCATTTCTTCATACTTTTTTTGTTATGGTGGAAATATCCTAATATAACACAGCTAAACAATGCCGGGTCAGCAGTTCAACCTGTGGATTCAGGGTCCTCACAGAAATGAATGGGTAAAACTCTGCACCAAAATAGAACATTTCCAATGCAGAAATTTAAACTTGAGATTGTTGCGGGCGTTGTGAACCTCGTCCTATCGGCCACACATGGGAGACATGACTGGACAAAGCTTTATCATCACGGCTTTAGTGACCATAGTAGTTCTGAAGAGATTCTGTGTCACATAAAGGAGAAGGTTGGAAATTCTTCCCTGTTCTGGATGCTCGACCCTTATAAAGCCAGTCACTCCAATGTAGATCAGTCCTTCGCTTCTGATGGCCCTTCCTCAGACTTTGTTCTCTTGCAGATGCCCCTCCCAAGCACAAGTCAACAAAGATATCAGCTGAATGATTGCAAACAACAGGCGCTCTATAGATCTGACCCTCACTTATGTTCTTAAAGGGGTTGTCCGGCCTTAAGCTACAATCTGCAGTGACTAGTATTGATCGAGAGCTGAAATACTCAAATCGAGCACATCGGACGCCCGGACGGGCTGGACTCGAGTAACAAGTATAATGGAACCGAATGGCAAACGCAAGGACAGAATAATCATCCCTCGCTCTGCGCCCGGTTCAGATCATTATAGTGACCGAGCACTCCAGCACCAGGTGATCCTCGGCATTGCTCGATACTCGGACGAGCTCCCCGGTGCTCGCCCGTCACCAGCAGCGACTCTACTCAATGTGACTACAGACCTGTGAATCCTCACATCGCGCGCTGCCAACCCCACGGAATCCCTTTGTGGCTCTTATATGCTCAACCTGCCCATGTCGATGGCTCCAGCCAACTATGTCGGGAGAGACAATGATCCGGCATTGCCAAAGCGTAGCTCTAAAGGGTTTCTGCAGACGACAGTAATAATCAGAAGAGTGCTGTCTGTCGTTTTTCTGTGTTAACCCTGAAAACAACAGTAGGTAAACTTGGCCTTCCTCGCTCTCCTGTCCTCCTACGTAAACATCTTCTATACCCTCATCATTCACTGTGCCCCTTTCACTCATGTCATATTTTCTTCCAAGGTTCCGTTCATACTTCTCCATCAGGTTTCACACAGGTCAGAATAGCATAGAATGCTGCAGTATTGTTTGTCGACATCAGTGCCGAATAGAGGTCCTAATCGACCATAACGGATCCATCATCCATATATCCATCACCCATAGATCTATCACCCATATATCCACCACCCGTATATCTGTAACCCATATATCTGTAACCCATGTATCCAGAACCCATAAATCAATCATTAATAAATATCCATCACCAATATATCCATCGCCCATATATCCATCGCCCATATATCCATCGCCCATATATCCATCATCCATATATCCATCACCCATATATCCATAACCCATATATCCATCAACCATATATCTGTAACCCATATATCTATCGCCCATATATCCATCACCCATATATCCATAACCCATATATCCATCATCCATATATCTGTAAACCATATATCCATCATCCATATATCCATCACTCATATATCCATCACTCATATATCCAGAACCCATATATCAATCATTCATATATCCATCACCAATATATCCATCACCCATATATCCATTGCCCATATATCCATTGCCCATATATCCATCATCCATATATCCATCACCCATATATCAATCACCCATATATCCATAACCCATATATCCATCACCCATATATCCGTAACCCATATATCTATCACCCATATATCCATAACCCATATATCCATAACCCATATATCTGTAAACCATATATCCATCATCCATATATCCATCACTCATATATCAATCACTCAGATATCCAGAACCCATATATCAATCATCCATATATCCATCACCAATATATCCATAACCCATATATCCATCACCCATATATCTGTAACCCATATATTCATCATCCATATATCAATCACTCATATATCCAGAACACATATATCCATAACCCATATATCAATCACTCATATATCTGTAACCCATATATTCATCATCCATATATCAATCACTCATATATCCAGAACCTATATATCAATCATCCATATATCCATCACTCATATATCCATTATCCATATATCTATCATCCATATATCATCACCCATATATCCATAACTCATATAGTATATTCATCATACATATATCCATCACTCATATATCCAGAACCCATATAGCCATCACCCATTTATTCATCATCCAAATATCCATCACTCATATATCCATCACCCATATACCCATCATCCATATATACATCATCCATACATTATATCAATCATCCATATGCCCACCATCCATATGCCCACCATCCATATATCCATAATCCGTACATTCATCATCCATATATCTATCATCCATATATCCACACTATTAACCAGCAGATATGGGGTTAACCTGCCCGGCGCCAACACCCCTGCAGCGATCCGTTTTCAGTCCGGGGGTGTCGGTTCAGTCACCGCTCTGAGCATACAGAGTGACGGGTGTAACCGCGCCCCCGGCCCTGACGGACAGCCGGCCCCAATGCACCGGAACACTGCGTTGGGAGTAAAGTTCATTTTGTCCCCGCAGCGTTCAGATAAGTTTGAGCATCGGGCTGGTTAGTAACACTAATGACCTGCAGATTAACCCCATATCTGCAGGCTAATAGCTTTTTTTTTCTGCTGACAGGTTCCCTTGAGTTGTCTCCCCTAGAAATAATCTATTTAAAATATTTATTTTTTCCTCTGGCCAATAATTTCAATAAAGAGGTGAGCATGTAATGCAGAAACCCGATGGGCTGCCCTGGTTCTTGCTTCTAGAAGGAAAACATTGGGCACAGAAACATTAAAACTGCACATTTATAAGGTTTTTTTCATGAGTCAATTATTTTTTCCTTATATAAGAAGTTTTTCTGATTTTTTTTTGGCTTCAATATCTTATCTTTTCCGATATCTCTGCTCGCCACCAGTGAATGAGAACATTATTCCCAGAATCTGAAGGCCGAGCCAGTCCTAAAGTATCAGAATCTTCCATAGCGCTTCACTATGATATGATCAAGTATTATGTAAAGGGGAAAAAATGAAAATACTTTAAAATAAAGTATATACTGTAAATTCTGAGTGATGCTGGTGGCATTGTTATTTGCAGCATTGGGGTCCGGGGTACAAATCCCACCAAGGACAACATCTGGAAGTATTCTGTATGTTCTCCCCGTGTTTGCAGGGTTTCCTCTGGATTCTCCAGTTTCCTCCCACATTCCAAGGACCATACTGATAGGGAATGTAGATTGTGAGCCCCAATGGGGACAGTGATGATGATGTAAAGTGCTGGGGAAGTAATGGCGCCATATAAATGAGTGAAATAAATGTGATTTGTTCTGCACATGGCATCCAGAGACTGCAGGACGGCCGGTGTGTAAATGTGTGCTCTGCTGAAGGACACAATGAGCTGAGCACATTTGCTTGTGAATACCTGTAGGTAACCTGCTGATTCAGAGGAAGGAAGGAACACAACATGCACCTACATCATAAATTCATCCTCCAGCCACAGGGCTGAATAAAAAGGAAAGCTTTTCCCACTTTCAAGGGAAATAGTTCAGATTCCTTTGCGATGGAGCAAGGTGAAGAAGCAAGGGATAATTCAATGAATGGGCAGAGAGGAACTTCTTGCTTTCTTTTGATGGACACTTATTAGATCGGCCATCGGCAAAGCTGTAAAAATATTCGTTATTTACTCTGCTGAGATCTGAGCAATGTATCTTCTATGGAGTTTGCTGGTGTCTGTTGTCAATCAAGGAGCTATATATGCATGACCTTTAACCCTGAGCGTGTAAACTAGGCAACTATTCATAACGAACAAGACTTTGTGAATTTATAGGTATGTACACTCCTGGTAGACATTTCCATCATGCTATGTTCTATTCATTCGTCATGATGATGGGTTTTGGGTTTTTTTGTGTTTTTTTTTTTCAAACAAGAGAAGATCCTTACATACTGCCGTTTGTAGTTTGACCAATGGAAGGAACGGATCCTGTGGATTTCTGTTGGAGCGTTCCTATACATTCCGGTGCATCACTTGTTGCATCAGACCCTCCCTGGAGCCGGTACAGAAAATGTTGCATGCAACTCTGGATTGGTTCCAATTTTGCCCAAAATTTCCGTCATTTTGTTCCAGCTCAGGTATAAAACCACTGGCTGGACACAATTTATATAGACAAAACCTAAAGCTAGCCTAACGTTTGTTCCGACACCCCTATACACATGAACATTTGGTTGGGAGATAGGAAAAAGCTGCTGCCGAATTCCTCTGGCAGAGGGTTATCTCGACTGAAAACAAAAAAAGCCGACATTGAAATTCCACCTGCCCGATCCTTCTGTCCCCAACATCATCTGTCAGGAGAGAGACCCCACACACATCCGATGGTTGGCCGGTCAAGCCAACTTTTATCTAATGTCTATGAAGGCCTTATCTTTATAGACCAGTAGGAAAAACATTCCTCATGTTTTTTACACCAGTGTGTACAAAGCAAATATGGAATATGAAAATTGCTTATTCATTCCAGGCATTTATTATTGTTCCAATGTTTATAAAAATTAGAATAAATATTATTTTTAAAATATTTGCTATCGTGGGATCTTTTGTTATTTTTTGTATTTTTTTATATATGTTTTAACTTAATATCTCCATTTTTCTCTCTGTAGATCTACATCATCTCTGTAGACATATATCGTGTAGATATACAGTATACTGTATGTACCTATAATATACTGTTATAGACCTGAAAATATTACTGATAGTATAGTGGATCGCCCTAAGAACACGGGTAGACTTTTTAAAATACCCTGCACTTTTTTCCCATGTCAGTTATTGGCACCAATCTGATTAAAGGGCCCCATCCATTATAAATGTATGAGCAGAATATAAAGGACAACCAAAATGACATAGGACAGATAGGACCCGTTCATTCATTAAGAATGATGTTTTTTTTGCTAGTCTTAATGAAGGCGATGCTGGAGTATGACGCACCTCCTCCAGTAAGAGATGTATGCCACTAAATGAATTAGGCACAACTGGCAATTGGCATACACCTCCGCTAAAAATGCTTTCACAAATTTGATCCACCAAAGTTGTGCAAATTTTGCTGAATTTCTAGGGCAGGTTTTGCCATGCACCATTCTGCCAAGGTTCGGCCCAATTTGGCGCAGCTGACCAGGGCTTACAGGCAACAGACTAGAGAATGAGGACTCAGTAGTAACTTAAGCAACAGATATTTATTTGCTTAACACAGATACAGTCTTAGGTTAGGTTCACATTGCGTTAACAGCAGCCCGTTCAACACATACGTTAACGGGCTGCTGTTAACGCAAGTGCCGGTATGGCAGCGCGCTAGTGCAGATAGAGCATCTTCTAGCTCTATCTGCGCTAGCGGTGACAGACCCGGAAACGCTGCAGCCCATGTCTCGGGGTCCGTCACTCAATGACGGCACATCGCTAGCGCACCCCCATTGTGGGCGTGCGCTACCGATGCATCCGACATTGGATTCAATGGCGGCGTTAACGGACTGCGTTACACCGCGTTATGCCGCGGTGTAACGTAGTCCGTCTAACGGACGGGTTCAACGCAATGTGAACCCAGCCTTAACTGAAACTGCTGTCAACCTGAAAATTGTTCCCAAACATGAAGTATTTCTCCCAAAAAATCATTGCATTTACACATGTTTTATTATACACATGTTAATTTCCTTTTTGTGTATTGGAACAACACCAAAAAAGAAAAGAAAAAAAACAAAATTTACATAATTTCACACAAAGCTCCCAAAATGGGCCAAACCAAATTGCCAACATCCTCAACTTAATATTTATTTGCACACCCCTTGGAATTAATTACTGCGATCAATCGCTTCCTATAACCATCAACAAGCCTCTTACACTTCTCAACTCAATTTTGGATCACTCTTCTTTTGCAAACTGCTCCAGGTCTGTCATATGTGAAGGCGTCTTCTCCCAACAGCAATTTTAAAATATCTCCACAGTTATTCAATGGGATTTAGATCCGGACTCATTGCTGGCCAACTCTTCGGCGCTTCATTTCCATTCATTTCTGAGTGCTTCTTGAAGATGATGTTTGAGGTCATAATCCTGCTGGAAGACCCATGACCTAGGAGGCAAACCCAGCTTTCTGACACTGGACTCTACATTGCGACCAAAAATCCATTGGTAATCTTCAGATTCCACGATGCCTTGCTCACAGTCAACGCACAAAGTACCAGAGGCAGCAAAACAGCCACAAAACATCTTTGAATCTTCACCATATTTGACTGTAGGTACTATATTCATTTCTTTGTAGGCCTCATTCCTTTCCAGTTAACATTGGAATGATGTGCTTTACCAAAAAGCTCTATCTTGTTCTCATCTGTCCACGAGACGCTTACCCAAAAGGATTTTTGCTTACTTCTTCAGTTTCTCACTGGGGTTTGGTTACTCAGTCCGTCATTTAAATAAAATGTAATTTTTAATTCATAAGTATTTAACATAACTGGATAAAAAAAGAGTGACACAAAACTATAGCACCACATACATAAAGTGCTTGTGCATACCAGTGTTCAATTAAAAAATGGTTTGGTCTCACCAGTAGAGGTTCTCTGTAGCAGGTTCACATTAGACAGGAGCAAGATGTCTGGTCCATATGTTGGGAAGGTTCCTCTCATTCCCTGTCGTGCCCCTGCATTGCTGCTATCCTCACAAGGACAGTCCCCAAGCGTATGCTGCTACGGGTTACCCACCATCAATGTACAAGGTATATCTCCCTACGAGTTTTTTTTCCCAATGGAAGGGATTCATCATATATAATAGGACCCTGCAGTGGCAGGAGACCCCTTCTTTAGGTGTGACCAATTGTATCAGAACCCCTGTACAGCTTGCATCTGGTTATTCGGGTATTCACTCAGATCTAGTTACTCGGTCCTCCACTTGCATCTGGTTACTCGGTATTTAACTCGAATCTGGTCCTTGACTCGAATCTGGTTACTCATAATGGTGGTTATAAGGCAACACTGCTGCACTGCACGTCCATCCTGCTACAGGTCCAGGCACGACTCCTCCACTTCTTTGCCCTCCCGGGCCTTTTATAATTATTGACTGCCGCGATCCAGAAAAACTCTTCTCCCACAAAGTGACGCCACACATGCTATTTAAATATAACTTGGTTATTTTATGAAAGAACTTATTCATATAACTTCCATCTTTTTTCTTTTGGCTTAAAATTATGGTCGCAGCTTAAAACCGGCAAAATTTGCCAACCAAATGGGTGTAGGGAGATTGTCTGCCTTCCGGCCTCCCGGTGAAGGTATCATCACCACCAGAAACTCCACCCATTTCGCAGCTGCGACTGAAAAGACCAACCAAAACACAAGGGAGGGAGGGCGGGAACCAGATCCGGGTTCAAGTGAGGGAGCCGGAAGCCGTGGGAGGCGCACCCGACCCCTTTTCAAATGAGGCCACGCCCCCCGGCGGCGCGGCCTCCAATCACAAGCGCCGTCACCCCGTGGGAGATCGGGGGTAGCCATGTAGAGGCCCGGCAGTCAGGGGACAGCGGGACTGCCGCAGTGTCCCTCAAACTGGGCCACAGCTGTCACTTGACCACGCGTCTCCTCCAATCACTTCCCCAATGGGAACATGCACTTCACTGTTGAGTTCCTGCCAATATTATTCTTTCTGCTTTCCCTTTCTCTATCATCTTTGACCAGAAGATAGCAGTATTTACGTGCAGACATTCAGTTATGCATTAATTGTGTGTGTCTTCTCACTTGTCTATCTTCTTACACTAACATACAAATGCAAAAACCCTTTAAATTTGTGCACTAAATACTAAATACACTCCAAAGACATACTGAAAGAGAATCTAGATTGTGAGACCCAATGGAGACAATGTTGATGTCTGTACAGCGCTATGGAATATGATGGCGCTATATAAGTAAGAAAAATAAATAGATAATACCATATAACAATTTTTACTTAAACCTGTTATTCGTAAATTATCATTAGAAATGAAATGTCAGGTTATAGTGGCCCATAATGTGGCATCATTAGAGCTTTTTCACATAAAAGTGTGACCAATGCAATGCGGTAACAACACATTACAGCTCCCACGTGTTCTATGATGATATTTTCAGGCAGCCAGCACTTTATTTTTGCTGAGGTGGCTGACATGTAATCCGTTGCTGTGGAACAATGCTGACTTTTGAACCTCTAACCACTATGCAAACAGGACGCGCTCTACATCGCCATCAAACACTTTATTGACAGTTGTTAGTTACACAGCAACATGGAGCAACAACAGGCAACGTCTCAGGAAAGGGATCAATGATCGGCCTGATATAGGCCGCAGCTGCGAGGAGGGGCCTGAGGACGACACACTCCTGACTCGCTCATCCACCTCACACTAGTAGTAAGCTGGACAGTGTAATGTCAGTCGGATTAGCTGCTACTAGTGTTGAGTAACACTCTTTATTTGTCTGTGATGTTACTCTGAGCAACAATTAAAAGGAAAGATTCCATTACAAATTTTTTTTTGCCTCTTGTGCATGCGACCGTATTTTCAGTCCAAGTGCTATCTGTTAGGGCTCACTCACACTTGCATATACAGTGCCTTGCGAAAGTATTCGGCTCCCTGGAACTTTTCAACCTTTTCCCACATATCATGCTTCAAACATAAAGATACCAAATGTAAATTTTTGGTGAAGAATCAACAACAAGTGGAACACAATTTTGAAGTTGAACGAAATTTATTGGTTATTTTAAATTTTTGTGGAAAATTAAAAACTGAAAAGTGGGGCGTGCAATATTATTCGGCCCCTTTATCTTAATACTTTGTTGCGCCACCTTTTGCTGCGATTACAGCTGCAAGTCGCTTGGGGTATGTCTCTATCAGCTTTGTACATCGAGAGACTGAAATTCTTGCCCATTCTTCATTGGCAAACATCTTGAGCTCAGTGAGGTTTGATGGACATCGTTTGTGAACAGCAGTTTTCAGCTCTTTCCACAGATTCTCGATTGGATTGAGGTCTGGACTCTGACTTGGCCATTCTAACACCTGGATACGTTTATTTGTGAACCATTCCATTGTAGATTTTGCTTTATGTTTGGGATCATTTTCTTGTTAGAAGACAAATCTCTGTCCCAGTCTCAGGTCTCTTGCAGACTCCAACAGGTTTTCTTCAAGAATGGTCCTGTATTTGCCTCCATCCATCTTCCCATCAATTTTAACCATCTTCCCTGTCTCTGCTGAAGAAAAGCAGGTCCAAACCATGATGCTGCCACCACCATGTTTGACAGTGGGGATGGTGTGTTCAGGGTGATGAGCTCTGTTGCCTTTACGCCAAACATATTGTTTGGCATTGTTGCCAAAAAGTTTGATTTTGGTTTCATCTGACCAGAGCACCTTCTTCCTCATGTTTGGTGTGTCTCCCAGGTGGCGTGTTGCAAACTTTAAAAGACACTTTTTATGGATATCTTTGAGAAATAGCTTTCTTCTTGCCACTCTTCCATAAAGGCCAGATTTGTGCAGTGTACGACTGATTGTTGTCCTATGGACAGACTGTCCCACCTCATCTGTAAATCTCTGCAGTTCATCCAGAGTGATCATGGGCCTCTTGGCTGCATCTCTGATCAGTCTTCTCCTTGTTTGAGATGAAAGTTTAGATGGACGGCTGGGTCTTGGTAGATTTGCAGTGGTATGATACTCCTTCCATTTCAATATGATTGCTTGCACAGTGCTCCTTGGGATGTTTACAGTTTTGGAAATCATTTTGCATCCAAATCTGGCTTTAAACTTCTCCACAGCAGTATCACGGACCTGTCTGTTGTGTTCCTTGGTCTTCATGATGCTCTCTGTGCTTCAAACAGAACCCTGAGACTATCACAGAGCAGGTGCATTTATACGGAGACTTGATTACACGCAGGTGGATTATATTTATCATCATTAGGCATTTAGGACAACATTGGATCATTCAGAGATCCACAATGAACTTCTGGAGTGAGTTTGCTGCACTGAAAGTAAAGGGGCGGAATAATATTGCACGCCCCACTTTTCAGTTTTTGATTTTCCACAAAAATTTAAAATAACCAATAAATTTCGTTCAGCAACACAATTGTGTTTCACTTGTTGATTCTTCACCAAAAATTTACATTTCGTATCTTTATGTTTGAAGCATGATATGTGGGAAAAGGCGCTGTAAATCAGACTAGTGCAATGTGATAAAAAATCGGATTGCACTCAGGCCACTGTTATTCAATGAGGTGGTGCAGATCTGTGTATTATTTCTCAGATGTATTCGGTGTTAGAAAAAAATTGCAGCATGCTGAGATTTCACTCTGAAATCGGTAAAGCGTGAGAAAAAATATTGCATGCCTCACTATCAGTACAACATCCGATTCTTTTTTTATAGATATTTTACAATTATGTAACATAGGAAACTGTGAGGGTATGTGCAGACGACCAGTATACGCTGCGGGTTGGACGCTGCGTACTTCTGTAGCATCCAACTTGCAGCGTCCGGATGTTACAGCATAGTGGAAGGGATTTCAAGAAATCCCATGTCCACTATGTGTCCATAGATGCCAGGGGATCATCCGCGGACACGGACATGTGGCGCGTCTCTCCAGACCGCAGCATGTCTATTTACCATGTGGAGATGCGAGTGTCTGCAAGATTAATCTCACCCATAGAATGTATTGGACGCGGTGAATCCGCACAGTTCAGTGATAATATGCGGAATCACCCGTGTTCATTAGACGGCAGCACTTTGGACGCAGTGGACATGTGCTGCTACTTCCGGATCGTCGGCTCATACCCTTAATAGTTCTGTAAAAGATTAATAGCAGCTGAGGAATGTACTGTATATGGAGAGCACATGGATGACAAGTGAGAAAAAATCATCCGCTTTCCTACATGGGTATGAGACCGGGAACACCCTCGGACCAATGTTATTTAATGGAGCAGTGCGGAAGAAAGATTTTTTTCTGCATGTGAAAAAAAAAACAGCGTGCACGATTTTCCTCTGAAAATCAGATGAAACTTGAAGGAGTATTCCCATCTTCAAGATCTTATCCCAGTGTGCAGTAGGTGTAATAAGTAATAATAATATTAGCAAATATCGCCAATTAGAAATGTAGAATAGTTTTTTTGATTTGCTACGTCTCTTTCCTCATGTGCAGGACCTTAGGTATACATTGCAGTTCTGTAACAT
This sequence comes from Ranitomeya imitator, assembly GCF_032444005.1. NCBI lineage: Eukaryota > Metazoa > Chordata > Amphibia > Anura > Dendrobatidae > Ranitomeya > Ranitomeya imitator. Next base: position 765,655,714 of record NC_091284.1, on the reverse strand, counting down.
GAGAAACTGTAAATGGTCCTGTAATTATTAATAGCTGCAGCTGAAAATACAGATTGTACACGGATGACAAGTCGGATGACAAGTGAGAAAAAAATTGTCCCACTTTTCTGAATGCAACTGTGAACTATTTTTATACTGTTGTGTGAACCTAGCCTTACAGATATTAGAAAGATATACTGATATTATCCATGTAGCATAAGGCCACATTGACATGTTCAATATTTAGTCAGTATTTTACCTCAGTATTTATGAGCTAAAACCAGGAGTGGAACAATCAGAGGAAAAGTATAATAGAAACACATCACCACTTCTGTATTTATCACCCACTCCTGGTTTTGGCTTACAAATACTAAGGTAAAATACTGATCAAATACTGAGGTGAAATACTGACCAAATACTGAACGTGTGAGCGTGGCCTATAACTCTTCCTTTTGTTGCCCTTGGAATAATTGGCACCAGAATTGGGATTTCCAATATTAGACATTTATGGCATATCCACAGGATATAGATGGATTTGGGTCCAACTTCTGTGAAATGCGTTTAGAGGGTCTTCTGACTAGCGTCCTGCCTATTACGTGGCCACTGCAAATAGAGAGGTGGCTTTCTGCATTTGTTTTTATGGAAAACAAAAAACAGCAGAGCATACTTGCTTATAGGTTTTAGAAAGTCCAATAGAAGTGAATGGACAAGCACTGCCACCTCCCTACAGTGAACGGGAAGGACAGCGGAGCACCATCGTTCTGTAGATTGGTTCAGGTCTTGAAGTTAAGACCACCCCCTTAAATCTATCAGACATTTAAGGCATATTTCATAAATGTCTTAGATTGGTATAACCTTTTATCCAACTCTCACTTTCTTAGGACTCTTTGAGATATCCTTTTTTGTGTGTGAGTGCTATCCATATTTTTTATGGAGAGCAATTGTGCCTACAATTGTGACTGGAGCCATTTACATGTCCGTGATTTTCCATGGACCGAGCTATCCTTGGAGACATGTCCAATTTTGATCCGAGTATCGGATCATAATTGTCAATGCAAGTCTATGGGTCTGTGAAAAAATCAGACAGGACTCGGATGACATCCCAGTGTGGTCCTATTTTCAAGAGCTGTTACATAGTTCAGTTTTTACTGTACGTGAAAAAAATCGGATGTGTGAATAACGCCATAACATGGAGTAATAATTTCCAGCTGAAACAGCTTTTGAAGAAAGAGAGCTCTCAAAACAAAGATCATGTAAGAACCACATCATAATGCCTTGTTTCGCTACCCAGAAAGTACTCGTAAAATATTGTCCTCTCTGTACCATCGGACTGATTTGTCAGCTGTATGGTAAGAATATAGTTTCTCTCCAGATGAATACCTTATAGCATAGGGAATGGGGTACACCATGACCAGGCTTCCTCACCATTAGGGGTTCCTTCCTAAATCTCTAAATCTATGAAGTTATAGCTGGCATGTCTTAAAGATAAACTATCCTACCAAACAGAGACAGCTGGGAGGTATGCAGAGAACATAGCAGTTTTATGGCACTAAACATTCTTATCTTCCATAAAGTATTGTGACACTTCTGAAAAAAATGTATGAACTTTGTAGATGGCTTACTATATATGATCCCCACCTTCACAGGTACACGTGAACAGGCCGTGCTTCTTTATATCTTATGGGTCAGTGTTTATAAATAAAGAAAAAGTGTTTTCCCGCATCTATGCCAATTGCATAATACCTTCTGTGGTCATAAAGTATAATCAAGGTGATCTGGACTAGTTGGGTATAGGAGTTGTATTGATAGATTATAGTCTGTTTACGTGGATGTGACAACATCGACAGATTACCGATCAGCCCTCCATTTATTGCCCTTAAAGGAACTGTTAATCCGGTCTCTTAAAAAGAACAAGACAAAAGTAAACAAACAAAAAATAAATGTAAAAATAAAATATCAGCCAGCTATTCTTACTTTTTTATCTTCTCCTTAAATACCATTTTATCTCTTAGGCTATGTTCACTTCTTGCGTTTTTTTCCGCAGGCAAAACCTGCTCTCTAGGCAGTAAAGAAGTTGCTTACAAAAGGCAGGTTTTGCTGCGTATTTGCTTTGTATTTGCAGTGTTGTTGGTTTTTGCTGCATATTTGCTGTTATTTTGTTGTATTTTTGTTGTGCAACACCCCAGGTAACCGGTTGTTGCAGTGATGTTGCCTTCCTTTCCAGGAGGGTGATATCACACTTAGAGGAAAGGGAGATTCTCTCTATCAGGTAAGGCACTCACATTCAGCACATCTGAATCTAGGCCAGGAGGGGGCCCTCAGGACCCGGATTCAGGGGAGCTTCCTCAAGGTACCGTCACACTAGACGATATCGCTAGCGATCCGTGACGTTGCAGCGTCCTCGCTAGCGATATCGTCCAGTGTGGCAGGCAGCAGCGATCAGGCCCCTGCTGTGATATCGCTGGTCGGGGAAGAAAGTCCAGAACTTTGTTTCGTCGCTGGCTCTCCCGCTGACATCGCTGAATCGGCGTGTGTGACGCCGATTCAGCGATGTCTTCGCTGGTAACCAGGGTAAACATCGGGTTACTAAGCGCAGGGCCGCGCTTAGTATCCCGATGTTTACCCTGGTTACCATCGTTAAAGTAAAAAAACAACCACTACATACTTACCTACCGCTGTCTGTCCCCGGTGCTCTGCTTCTCTGTACTGGCTCTGAGCGCCGGGCAGCCGGAAAGCACAGCGGTGACGTCACCGCTCTGCTTTCCGGCCGCTGTGCTCACCGCCAGTACAGAGAAGCAGAGCACCGGGGACAGACAGCGGTAGGTAAGTATGTAGTGTTTGTTTTTTTACTGTAACGATGGTAACCAGGGTAAACATCGGGTTACTAAGCGCGGCCCTGCTCTTAGTAACCCGATGTTTACCCTGGTTACCGGCATCGTTGGTCGCTGGAGAGCGGTCTGTGTGACAGCTCTCCAGCGACCAAACAGCGACGCTGCAGCGATCCGGATCGTTGTCGGTATCGCTGCAGCGTCGCTTTGTGTGACGGTACCTTTACACTTTATGTATCCTGGTCTGGAAAAGGAGTTAGAACAGTCTGAGAGAGACACTGAAGGAGAAGGAAGTCTGGAACTGAGAGCAGACAGAGAGGCCGAGCAGCCATGAGGGAGCTGTAGCCTCTGGAAAGAGTGATAACCTGAAGGGTTGAATGTGGTGGAACTACAGAGGAAAGGAGCAGAGGAGAAATAAAGGGCTCAGAGGGGAACAGCGGGGAGGACACCCTCGGAGCCATAGCGTGGATGCCGGGTATCGGGAGCCTGATGCCCTAGTGGAACAATTCCCCTTAAAAGACCTTTCCCCTTTAATTGGGTGCCCAGGGCCACGGATCGGGTCTCAGCCACCGTGACTTCCCCTTTAAGTACGACCGGACCCGGTACCGAGTATCCCATGGCCCTGGCAGGCAATTCAGTTGTCTCTCGTACATTCTGATATAGTTTAGGCCCTCCAAAAAATCATGATGCCATTTCCTCAGATTTTTGCAGCAAAAATACAGCAAAACCTGATACCCGCGTTATTGGTTGTGTTTTTGCACTTACTCACTTTGCTGGTACTGTGAAACACAGCTTAAAATTTGCATAAAAAAGCAACAAAATCTGTGAACATAGCCTTTTGTGATGTTGAAGGAAAGATGTTATGTTTCACATATGGTCATAGCTGCTGTGCCCGCTATACTTATAGACAAGAAGTGGTGACACTTCTATGCCACATCCGTCCTTTCCAACCCTTTGGTCAATTCCTTTTTGCATTGCTTGTAACATTGCAATTTCTTTGGCGACATGAACGTTGTACAAGTTGATGGCAACTAACCAGATAGGCAATAATGTCTACTCTACCATATATGTGGTTGATTCATAGGAGGCTTCTATACAATGTATCATAGTAGGAGCAGGTATGCCTTATCTGCAGCCTGTGATGATGTGAGGGGACAGAAGGCTCTGCCATGTTCCATTTCTGACTGTCACTCCTTTTGTTCTATACACTCCCTGACAGAAATGATGTCGCTTATCCATGTTATGTAAATAAAAGCTTATAACCTGACGTTAAATTCATCCATAGGTTGTATAAATTATTCTTTTCAAAGCTGAAAGCATCCAAAATGTGGTTTAGGTTAAGAAAATAAATTGGCATCAATGCAGAAATATTGATCAGTTAATGGACACAGAATGGTCAAATTTTGGCAAGACAAAAGTTTTTTTGCCCACAGAAAGTAATGTGATATTCAAACAAATAATTAACTTAAAATATAAATATATGTTGCAAAACGTTGGTGAATGAAGTTGTGGTGCTCTTAGAGTCATATTTAACATTTTGTATGACTTCCATGAGCTTGAAGGACTGCATCCATGCGGTTCAACAATGATGCATACAATTTATTAATGAAGTCATCAGGAATACCAAAGAATGCAGTCTTACATGCCTCCCAGAGTTCATCTAGATTCTTTGGTTTTGTCTTCCAAGCTTCCTCTTTCATCCTACCCCAAACCTGCTCAATGATATTCATGTCTGGTGACTGGGCTGGCCAGTCCTTGAGCACCTTGATCTTTTTTTGCCTGGAGGAACTTTGTTGTAGAGAAGGGTGTATGAGATGGAGCACCATCCTGCTGCAGAATTTGACCCCTTTTATGATTTGGAATATAAGAGGTAGCAATACTTCTTGATATTTTAGACTATTGAGATCGCCTTCCACCTTGCAAATGGTTCGCACACCCCCATACTGAATGTAACCCTAGACCATGATCTTTCCACCACCAAATATAACTGTTTTCCGGGTGTATTTTGGATCCATACGGGCTCCAGTAGGTCTCCTGCAGTATTTGCGGCCGCTGTGGTGTAATTCTACTCAAGATTCATCAGAGAAATCCACCGTCTGCCACTTTTCCAGCTTCCATCTGTTTAGCAAGCTGTGGGACTTTGCAAATGCCTCACAGTTTTTTATTTGCCTTTTATTTAGTGCTGGCTTCTGGGCACTAATTCGACCATGGTAGCCATTTTGAGACAGAATCCTACAAACTGTTCTAGTTGACACAGGGACTTGAGGTGAACAGGCCTGTTGGAGCTCTGCTGCAGTGGAAGAGGGGCTTGCTTTGGATTTTCTAAACAACAAACGTTCCTCCTGAGCAGATGTCTTGCCGGGTCTGCCGGACCTGGGCTTGTCAAACACATCTCCATTCTCTTCAAATCTTTTTTTATTTCTTTGTACTTGATACTGAGACACATTAAAGGTGCCAGCCACCTCTGCAGTGGATCTGGTCTTCAGCCTCTTGATAATCCAGGCTTTGGTCACAGGGTGGATGTTTGGCATAATGTCAGAGCTCAAGTTGCAGTTCAAGTGAAGGTCTTAGGTGCCAGGTTTCATTTTATACACACACACTAATTAAATGATCATTTACTGAGCACATGTGAGGATGTAAACTAGGATTGGGTGCATTATATGACCAGGCGACAAAACTTTTGTGTTGCCAAAATCTGACCATTCTGTGTCCATTAACTGATCAATATTTCTGCATCGATGCCAATTTATTTTCTTAACCTAAACCACATTTCAGAGGGTATCAGCTTTCAAAAGAATAATTTATACAACCAATGGATGAATTTAACGTCAGGTTATAAGCTTTAATTTACATAACATGGATAAGCGACATAACTTATGTCAGGGAGTGTAAGAAATAAGCCAATGCCAGAGATGTCTGACAGTGGCTTACTCCTAGATGCCCATCATACCGGGACCGCCCCTGGGTGAGTATAATCTAACCTCTTGTTCTCATCTTTTAGGATACATCGGGGGCTTGTTCATAAGCCCCTGATGCTGGTGGGCTTAGCTCAGCTTCGATTTTTGGGGTGCCAGGTTCACTTTAAAAAGGATTACACAGCAAGTCTTACATGTATTTTCAACATACAGAATGTATACTAATGATCAAAAAGGTAACAATATTTTTAAATTTTGACTTTTATATCTCACGATCCACCACTGCTTGGAACTTGAAACTAACTATCACGACTCGGTTGTCAGGTGACCCGGGACCATGAGCTAACGTCCCTAACGCTAGGGCGTGCCCTAGCTCACCCTATTCTCTGAGTTACTTCTGATGGTAAAGATGCCAGGGCCACGTACCTTGCCTTAACTCCTGTAGCCACCATCTGTCTGTACACTTCCCCCACCCAGGGAAGAGGGGAGCAGCCATGCACCGCAGTACACCAACCAGACCAACAAGGCAACACGAACAAGGGCAACTGAAAATACCAATCGGGGAGTGGAGGTAGGGACAAACCAAAGTAGAAGGAAAGGGAATTATCACACTTACAAACCCAAGCAATAGTCAATGATAAACCCACCAAACGCCTTCTCATATAACCACCAACTCCTGTCCTCCCAGCCATGCATCATAAGTAGCTCTAATGATATGTGTCAGTCAGGACCCAGATTATATCGGGGATAGGAGTGGCTAACCATGCTCAGCTGAGAGCCCAGAGCTCCCAACATGGCCGATTATCCCCTGTTCTGGCAAAATAAATTAACACCATTTAAAAGGAAGGTAAAGTGCTTCTTTTCAGTGCAGGAGTAGGAGCAATCAGACGCTGCGGTCTTCTGGCTCCTCTCTGGTGCGGTAACCCCATGATGCTACCATCATTTTAGACAATCATCTTGGCTATTTCATACATAAATTTAACTTGCAACTATTTAGCATATGATTAGTTATGCAGGTTCTTGTCATGTCACTGCATTGTTACTGTGTTGCTCATTAAAAATCTAAATTATATTTTTTATTATTTTATAAATCCACCTTTGACTTTCAACACTGCCTGAATCCTCCTCACCAGCACTCGATCAGATTTAAACATGTGTCAACCAAAATCTGATCCCAGGTCTCTTCTACACGTCCCCAAAGTTGGTGCATACTGGTAGACTGACTTGGATATGTATACAGATTTTTCTTCAACTCTACCCACAAGTGTTCAATTGATTGATGTTGATGTCTGGGGACTGTAGGGGGCCAATCCAGCACCTCTACTTCATTGTCATTGAACCATTTCTTACATACATCTGGATGTATGATTCGGTTCGTTGTCCTGTTGGAACACTGTGTCGTTCTTTTCATACCCATAATACTTGAGTGTACAAAGTAATTCGTCTTGTAGGATACTCACATATACTGTAGCTCAGCATTGAGCCCATCGATCCTGGTCAAGTATCCAACATGTTGGCTGTGAAATAACCCCATATCACCAGGTTTCCACCAATGACCCTTCATTGACATCCCTTCAATTTCTCGGTCCGTTAGCCTCGTATTTCCTTGTTTCTTTCAGAACCATTTGCATCTATCCAAGCCTAGTTTATTGCCTTTCATCTCATCGCTCCAAATCACCTGTTCCAATGTTCTGCTCTCCATTTTTCGAACTTTTTTGTAAACTCAAGCCAACGCTTTTTATGATGATATTGAAGTTGTGGCTTCTTCACCTTTTTTCGGCCACCATTCCAGACTTGTGTAATGTGCGTCATACGGTGCTTACATGGACGTCTGTAATCTCACTATTACGAGCCACCTCCACTGTCATTGTTTGTCGCTCCAGAACTGATAAACCGACTTGTTGACTCTGAAATTTTGCCTGGATGTCCATCTCTTGGCATTTGCATGGATGGACAGACTTCATTTCGTATCCTTCCAACTGTCATGGTGCTCACATGATACAGTTTGGCAATTTTTTGGGCTGAGAGACCACTAGGGATGAGCTGGATGATGCTGTTTCTCTCTCTTGGGAAACCTTAATGGCTTCTCCTTGATTCAAATCAGTGACCTTTCGCTTAGGAATCAACCTAATAACACACTGAGCTGAGCAGCAGTGGATGGTGAGATATGGAGCCTGAAAGTCAAAAGTTCAAAACATTGTTACCCTTTTTGCTTGTCAGTGTATGTACAGCCACAATCAGCTCTTGCAAGATCTGTTTAACATATTCAGTTTGTATTGTGAAATCTTGTGACAGATCCTATTTAAATGAGTCCAGCAAGTCCCTCCAAACATTAAGGGGAACCTGTCACATCTGAACTGTGGACAGCATGGTAAAGAGGAGAAGGTCAGCAAAATTGTATATACAGTAGATTTGTTGGAAAAGATTCAGAATTACCTGTATTGTATTCATTGAAATCCCTGGTGTTAGTAAGTACGAGTCCAGTGAGTGGTCCTACTCAGTGATTGACAGCTATCTCTGCATGCACAGTCACAGTTCTACAGTGATAGACAGTCACATGTCTATCACTGTAGAACCGCCCACTGGACTCATATGTACAAGCACCAGATTTCAATGATTATAATCAGTGGCATAACTAGATTCTGATGGGCCCCAATGCAAGATTCATCCTAAATATATATACCGTGTATATCCTCCGTCCTGGTATATTTGTCCCACATTCTGGCCTCATCCTAGTATATATATCCCCCATCCTGGTATATGTCCCTTTTCCTGGGCCCTATACTGGTATATATTGGAATATATTTCCGCCATCCTGCTATATGTCCCCCGTTCTGCCACTGTTCTTTAATATATAGAAAAAATAAACAATTATACTCACCAGGGGCGTACATAGAAGTCACGGGGATTCATAGCAGAAGTATAATGCACGCTATATAGTCCTCTATATAGTATAATGGACTCCCCATGGCCCTCATTATAGTATAATGCACCTCCTTATATAATGCACAGCCCATATTCCTTCAAATTAGTATAATACACAGCCTATACCCTTCATATAATATAATACATAACCCATAGTCCCCCATATAGTATAATGCACAACCCATAGTCCTCCATATAGTATAATGCATAGAACAGAGTCATCAATGTAGTATAGTCCTCCATATAGTATAATGCACAGCCCATAGTACTCCATATAATATAATGCACAGCCCATAGTACTCCATATAGTATAATGCACACAGCCCATAGTCCTCCATGTAGTATAATGCACAGACCATAGTACTCCATGTAGTATAGTACACAGCCCATAGTACTCCATATAGTATAATGCACAGTCCAAAGTCCTCCTCCAAATAATATAATGCACAGCCCATAGTGCTCCATATGTTATAATGCACAGCCCATAGTACTCCATATAGTATGATGCACAGCCCATAGTCCTCCATGTAGTATAATGCACAGCCCATAGTCCTCCATGTAGTATAATGCACAGACCATAGTACTCCATGTAGTATAGTACACAGCCCATAGTACTCCATGTAGTATAATGCACAGTCCAAAGTCCTCCTCCAAATAATATAATGCACAGCCCATAGTACTCCGTATAGTATGATGCACAGCCCATAGTACTCCATATAGTATGATGCACAGCACATAGTACTCCACATAACATACTTCACAACCCATAGTCCTCTATATTAGTCTAATACACAGCCCATATCCTTCATATAATATATTGCATAGCCCATAGTCATCCGTGTAGTAGTATGGCCACCTCTGCGACTGCAGTCATTACACCCCTTAATATAATACAAGTTATACTAAAACGTTTCCCATAATAATGTCTATCAATCTGCTCACCTCCTCCTGCTCTATAACCCCCTTCCTGCAGATCAGACACCATTTTCAACATGACAGGTCAGTCTACGAGCAAAAAAAAAAAACAACATAAGTTGACTCTGTTATTAATTTATACATGAAAACAAGCATTCCTCATCAGAAAAATGGTTTATTACATCATCTTCCCTGAAATAGGTGCAAATAATTTAAAATACAAAACGTTGTACAATTATATTCATGTTAGCAATCAGCGGGGGCATTTGTACAAAACGAGGGTCACAATGGATCATCTGGCTGGATTCAACAGGAGATGTAGCACTGTCTTTCCCTCAATGCCGGAGAAAAGGAGAAAAAAATGCAGCATTCACGTATGAAAAATTTGGTTCATTGTTGATGAAAAAAAAAAAAACAAAACAACCTAAGATAGTGAATTCTAGTTGAATTGATGTAAAATGTGCTATAATAAAATGGATTGCATGGCAGGTACAACCCAACTGGAGTGGGGCTTTTGCGAATCTGCCCAATAGATTGGTCATAGCTTAAGGTGCCCAAGTTTAGACCATCCCTTTACTGCAAATTTTCAATCACTGCTTTTATGGCCATCATAAGATTCCAAATAATTATAGATCCCTCACCCAAGACTTGTAAACTCATTTTTTTATATATAATTTCCCCAAACAGTGCTTGGAATCAAAGGGCTTAAATAAGGAAAACCATTGACATCTAAAGAACGCCCCGAGCAATACTGCTCATCGGGCAAGTAAACATTTTCCTTCTTCCAATGAAGTATTTTATAGCGTTTAGACCTTGAAGTAAACACATATCATCCCTGAGAATTATCAATGAAGAAAGTCTTTTTTTTTAATTATTATTTTTCAGACAATATATTAAAATTAACCCTATAATTTCAACTCGAGCTCCTAAACCTTTATAGCCTTAGAAAAATGATTCCTACTTTAAAAAAAACAAACAAAAGTGTTTGGAGGAGATAGTGGGTTCCTTGGACATGCACACAGTGCTTCTTTAGTCTCCCATGTAAGGGTGCTCTGGACATCCATGCAGTGCTCCTTTACACTCTCATGAGGCTGCCCTCGTCCTTCTCATCATAGTGTATCCTCCGTAACGCCACTTATAGTCAGTCGGCAGGCCCTGAATGTCCTCACCGTGTCTAACAGTCCAGAGTGGCGCATGGTGGACTTATTTGACTTTATAGTTAAAAAGTTACAAATGTCGACTTCACTGAGCAACAGAATTTGCCATTGTGCCCACAATGGTGCCAGGCAGGGGCATCATGTGACTCAAAGAGGGTTCTGGGCTGAGAGGGTCTTCATCATTCGGCCCATTCTGAGTTTGCTGAATCCTCTTCTTGTTGATTTTTCTTTCTTTGGCTCTTCTGTTCTGGAACCAGATCTTCACCTGCAAGGAAGAAACATTTTGGGTTCACTGATTTAGAAGTCTACATATGAATACCTTCCGGTTTATATGTGGCATGTTACCTTTCTACCTTGCCCCTATCAACTAGTAGAGTTGAGCGAATTTGTTTGGATTTGGTCACCGAATCTGAATTTGCCATATTCGTGCCATATTGGTAACCTATTCATGCCGAATGTATGTTTGATGATCAGTTACAAACATATTCGGTAAATTCTACTCCCATTGATTCTAATGACGATCGGCTGTGTTCGACGAATATTGCAAAAACAATATTCAATGCCGTTCCTATTCGGAACCGAATCCGAACAAATTCGCTCAACTCTATCAGCTAGTAATATCACATCCGCTATGGACCCTCATTTACACCCTCCAACTGAAAATAATATCGGAGGTATTATGTATGAAAGTTGGATATTTTGTTAAAGGCAAAGAAAGTAATGTCATCTCCCCGGCATTCCTACTGTTCATCCTTTCCGGGTATGTCTGCACCTGGATGGAAGTATATAGCACTGGTCAGATTGCTGGGAAAGAGAGAGTTCTACTCTATAGTGTTGGTGGTAGAATAAAATAGGAATTTCATATTCACTTATTCGGCAGAATAACTCACATAAAGTGCAGATAGTGCACATAATGGTGAAGACATAGTGATGACCTGACGAAGCCTTTGTGAAACGCTCTTCTGGTGTTTGGTAGGTGAACCTCACTATATCTTTTACCATTGTTAGCAAAAAGGAGAATTTCCAGCTCATCTTTAAGTTTTTCCATGAACATTTTATTTTATGTCCTTCCTTTTCTTCTTACCTGAATAAATAAGATTACATGCTCGCCAAGCTGGATTTATGTTTTTGATTCTCATGATCTGCACTTTATGGTCTTTTTTTATGACCCTCTAATCCGAACAAGTCTGTATTATATATATATTCTTGATATTAGTCTTTCCTATTAACCATATGGATAATAATTATTATTGTTATTTTATTTTTTTGCATATATTGTCGTGCACATCCGCCCCTTGGAAGAAGCAATGGCGAAACGTGCATGGGGAATCTGGGATGACTTTGCTACTCTACCGAATTTGTACACATATTCTTTGGCCATATCTTTAATTTATATTAATTTGCCAGCCCAGTTTATTAATCTTTTACCTAAAAGCACACTGCACTTTAAATACAACATGCATTGTATGTACATTATATATTTTTTTGACACTTTAATGCAATTCCCACATATATGACGTGGAGCTATTAGCACTATGCAATGTTATCACAATTATGTGTCTCTGAAAGAAAAGGATTTGTATACAATCACCGAATCCATCTCTATTTATATTAATACCCTACTCAGCAAAATATGAGAATGTTTTTTTTTGGAGGCGACATATATATTTACAACTGTAACTGATATACATGATGTATGGTTATTATTATTATTATTTATTATTATAGCGCCAGTTATTCCATGGCGCTTTACATGTGGTTCTGACCAATTCATCTGTTATCCCCTTATAAATCATAGATGGTCAAGCCACTTTTTAGTTAACAATTATTCTGTATATTGTATTATAATTAACATTTGAATTATTAAACATTTTTTTGATAATATCTTAATTATAGTCATTATTATAAGTTTAAAAATAAATATATTGCTGCATATAGTGATTGCTTCCTTTTTACTATGGGGGTTTCCTTTTTTGCGCACCAACCAATATAGCTTTGTGTTTGTTAAGTTGGATACATATATGCTTTTTCATCTATATATTAATTAAAAAATATATATTTATTATTATTATTATTTTGTGATTATTATATTATTACATTGTACTTTAGCCCTGGAACTTTTTTATTGTTTTGAGTTTTTCATAAAAAAATAAAGTCAATAAAATGTAAATAGATACAATTTCTGAAATTTAAGTTAAATCGCCTCTTTTCCCTTTATACGTACATTTTAAACAGTCCATTAGAATATATTCTAGCAAAGAGAAGGAGAAGAGTGAGAATAATATTGGTGCGTCTCAGAATTGCACACGAACAAATTGCTACAATAACCAATGGTTAAGAGTAATTATAGTTAGGAATCAGATTTTCTAAAATCTTGGATTAGTGTGACTTACATATATGAAAAGGTATTAAAACAAACTAAAATAAAACTGAACACTGGAACTTGTCAATGTTTATGAGTCGATCAGTGCATTTTACCATTTATGTTTTTTCAAAATATTTTTTTTTTCTATCGCCAATAATGAAAATCTGCTTCATCTATATCATAGAGCAGTAAAAAGAATTGCTGTAAAATGGGAATAAATAGAAAAAAAAGTGGATTTTTGTTTGTTAAAGTTTTCAATTTTTTTTAAATAATCTGCTAGTATCAAATAGCTTGGTTTTATATGTAGTATTCACATATAATTTTGTTAAATGAGAAAAATAATTTCTAATCTATTTATTTATATTGTTGATATTTTGAAATACTTGCATTAAACGATTTTTTTTTTAGCATTAAATCATTTACTTGTTAAAAAAAAATAAGTTCATTGAAAACAAACAATGTAGTACAGTAGAGGTCACACCTATAGTTTTAGCA